>NC_054568.1:4823378-5091379 GCF_017654505.1 Polyodon spathula | reverse complement strand
CCACGAGAGCTCCTGCCCGGCCGAATACAATCACGACATTACAAGAGAGGTGAAGGGATGAAAAGCACTTCCTTACATTGACACCTCTGAAAAGTGCTTTCTTTTGACAGGTCTTCTTTTTCCGGTGCAATCGGAAACTTTCCAGGAGCAGGGATTACAACATTCCAATCCGTTACAGGCGGAGGGAGGGAGGGAGGGAGTGAAGCAGAAAAGGATAGGGCAGAGGGACTGGGAGCCAGGAGTCCGAGTCCCATACGCAGCTAGCAATTTGGGATGAAGGATCCAAGGAAGATTTTTAATACATTTCACACCTACCTACCTTGTCTGACTTACTCAGAGGTGTGTCTTACTGGGACTGGTTTGAATCTCATACACAGCCCGCTACCTGACTGGCTGAGGTGGTGTAGCGCAGGGGTAAAAGTGCAATGGATTATTATAGGTATCAGACCCCAGAGGTCCCAGGTTCAAACCTTGCTTAGGGCTTCAGTTTTCAAAGATATTTATTTTAAGTGCATAAAATAAACACATCAGTCACTTACTGAACTCAAGGTGTTTGTTTTTCTACTTGTGAGATTTTGTTGGGGGGGTAAAATCCTAAGTGAAATCTACAGCAAGACAGGACTGATGGATTATTCCAGATACTATCCCCCTTTGGCACTCAGCCACGATGGGGTAGTGGTTTAGTTCTAGCTTCACAAACAACATTAGGTTAAAAGTTCAAATCTTATTGAAGGAAGAATTTTTTTTTTAATTAGATGTGAATACAAATTCTTACAAAAAAAAACCCAAACACATAAATTGTATACAATGTGATTAATCCTGCATCAAATATACAATCATTTGAAGTGTCTGGTTGTTCAAGTTCACCCTACAAGGAAAGCTACACGTGCCATCCTTGGTAGCACAGAAGTATGTTAGGGGTTACTATCCCCAAGGTCCAGAGTTCAAATTCTGCTTGCCATGCCATTTTTCAAACTTCAAAGCGAAATTTACAATCTTACTATCAACCCTCAGCAACACTGGCAGAATCCTAATCTCCCATCCCAGCCTGTCACAGATTAAAATCTCCATGCCTCCATTTCCACTGAATGCTGGTAATCCACTGCTCTGAGCAGAACAATCTATCAAATCAAATCTGGGGATTCACAAAGGAGGAAGCTGATTGGTTCTTCTTTAGGTCACATGGCCTTTTACATCCTGGTACTTTTCCAAAAAAGGTCCCCAACTTTAATGTGTCCATCCCAAAGCCTGACAAAAAAAAAAATATATATATAGTTAGTTTGAATAATTGTGCTTAAAAGAAGCACCAGTCTTTCTAGCTTCCAAAGATGTACCTCCTGTTGCACAAAACCCATTCCACACACACATATTGAAGTTTTAATGAAAATAAAATTGGTTCCAGTTAAAAAATTGTATATAGGTGTGGTTATTAGAATTAACATTGTTATTTGCATATCATCCACTCAGAACCCAGCTCTTTTGCCATATATGGTCACACCTGGCATGGAGGCTATTACCGAGGTGGAGAATGTTTCTGAATATTAAAGTCCTGTTATCTGTCAGGACCCCACAGGCTGCTCTGGGCACCTGTTTGGGTTTGAAAATCAAAACCCACAGCCACCGAAAGTCTTCAGATGACTTGCTCGGAATGAAGTATGTCGAGAGCAATCTCTTTTATTAATGTCCAAAGAATACACACAAGTCTAACTCACATTTCTAAATAAATGATCCACTAGCTGGTCTTTTTAAACAGGCATTCCAATAGCCAACTTCGTTGAAGCCATTTGTTTGAGGTATGTAACCGTGTGCTTGGCTTGTGAAGAGAGATCTGTGAATTTGAGCTACTTCCCAATGTAAAAATGTAGTCTAATTAGAAAGCAATGGAGTAATTTTTTTCTTTGCATGTCCACCTAAAAACAAAAAGAACAAAAAACTTGGCCAAGGCATAATTTTCAGGCCTACCAAACAGTCAAACTAAAACAACAAAATAAAATATAATTTAATAGTAGAGTTAAATAAACGGGAGTCCATCTGTTTAGCTTTCTTTAAATAGAGGAACGACTAATTTTTCTAATCAATTTATTGCCAAACAATTGCATTCAACAGTGCTACTTCTTGTTTGAAACACCCATTCTCAAACTGTGGTTTAAATTCAACAGTAACATACATTATAATTCCCAGTGATTTAAATACTAAACCTGAATGCTAATTCCAGAGATTTTAGGTTTGGTGCAGAAACTACATTGTTTGGTAGGCCTGTTTCAAAAAGCAAAGAGTTTGGAATGTACCTGTTGAACCGAAGAAGCAATCTCCAGTCTTCAGCAACGGAAACGACTGCAGATTCAAAACCAATTTTATCTTTTGTCTTTGGAACGTTTTAGAAACTTTAAAACAAACTAAGCAAACTTTTCTGTATTCACAGCTGTTCTCAACCGGAAAAAAGCTACCGCCAGAAATGCCGAAATCCACTTTTCTAAAACACGGTGAGCGATGGTTTTATTTGTTGAATTTTTTTTTGTTAATTTAGTTTTATTTATTTATTTATTTAGGGCTTTTATACTCTTTTAGACCAAAGAGAGACAGGTATTGCTCTGAACCTCCAGCTATCCATCATCACAGCTAATTAAAACAATTAACTCTGTGCCAAAGACATGTATAGAAACTGTAATGTTTGCCCGGTGGGGGGGGTGTATATGATGGGAATAAGACTCCGCTGCACATAAGTTTGATCCATTCCTGGTTTTACTAGGAGTTTAATAAGACACACCTGAGCTTGTTACCTATATAGTGTGCCTGATCAAACTTGTATTAAAACCTGGAATGGATGAAATGCAACAGAGTCTTTTTCCCATCCCTGGGATTATAAAACATGTAACAACTGCATTCAGTGTGGCTCCCTGGATCCTGTGTGTGCATGCATTGTGCTGTGCAGAGCCAAGGCAAGGATGTGCCATAGTACTAAGACAACATCAACGAAGCAGGATTAACATGACTGGCTCGAGAGCTGTCTTTTGATTTCCAACCTTGCCCCACAAATGAGTAGACAATCTAAGTGATAAACGAGGAGCGAATGCAGCAGTGTAGAGTGAGGTGCACTGCAGAGGGCTGTCTCTCAGATTATCGATTCCCCGACGCGAAGCTGTCCTGAGGGACTTGGCAGCAACTCCTCGCTCACGTGCGTGTGGATCCCAGCTCGTGTCCTTGCAATCTCCAGTACCCCAGAGAATGAGATGCATGTTAGCCCCCGTTCCCTAGGGAAGCACCAAGGCAGAAGGATAGGAGGGGGCTGCCACTGCTCCAGCAGAGTGGTGCTACAGTGTTTTAAAGTCACTATAAACTAGGATTGTAGGTTTCTGTTCATTATCCTAAACAATTTTAGTATCAAACCTGTTTAGACTTTAACAAAAGCCATCAGACTATCTTTTTCTTTTCTACAGTTTATATGAGTGCAGTATTGCTGCATGTGGATATAAGCGTTGTTTGTGCGCAGCATTTAATTGTAGAATTTATTATGAAATTAATTGGCTTGCACTGAATGCCAATACCTTTTATTTGTTGTTGTTTGATATGTTAATAAACTCTAAACTATTACCACTTGAAGAATGAACAAAGATTGCTAATGCATTGCAATATCGTGGTATCTCATCAGAACTGTGTTACAAGAATTGTTTAGCAAACTGTATGAATTCTATGGAGTTTGAGAAGTTGCCCTGCCAAACCCATATTGCATTATAAAATACATACATAGATAGGAAAGTGAACATGGTGCACTTGTGAATGAAGGATATCTTTTTTTTTTCATTTTATTTATTTTAAATGTGAACTGGGCTGTTAATGATTAAGTAATAAAAACTGGATCTAAAAAAAAAATCTAATTTTGTGTCTTGAAATTGGGGGTTTAAACCTACAGAGATCAGTGTGTTAAAAAGCTAACGCGTGAAATCCACTCCTGCTTCCCACAATGCAACAGATGTGTGTGGGACTGACCAAGGGTCACTGAAGCAATGACAGCAGCTTGGAATTATCTGACATCACAAGCAGAGCTGCTGGCATTGTGATGAAATCTCACACTGACAGACTGGCCCTGATTTAAGCATGTCTTAAACTAGGGACGCTAACAGTTTAGGGGAGAAACGTCAGCCAAGCATAAAGAAGACCAAATCTTTCACCACTGTCAAACATGCAATCTAACTGGTATTATAAATTGGTTTGTGATATTTGTAGCTGTACAAATTTTTGCATGCGTGAAGCATTGAATTGCATATGGGTATCTTGTCCACAGTTGCAGTAAGTTTTAAAAAAGGCACTGGAGGGCTTTCTGGGATGGTGATTGTCCTGGGGAAGGGTTTTGCAAGTGTTTAATAGTCACAGTTGGGCAGAGTTGTGTTGGATTAGAGGGGAAGGGGTTGTGGGCTGGAACAGATGCAAAGGACATCATCCAATTCTTATAAACGGGAATCATTTAAAAAAAAAAAAAAAGGCTATTGAAAGAAAAACTAAATAACTAAAAATAAATACAAAGCTATTTGGTTTTTTGTTACATAAAACTTCAAATGTGATACAAGTGCTTTCTCTGTTGGAATAGCAGCTAGGTGTTTGTTTTTTTCACCCTAGATTCTCTGTCCTCCGTTTTGCAAGAAAGCAAGCTGGTAACAAGACCAAATGCCTTGAGAAATAGAAGCAGCAGCGGGAGTAGAGACAGGGAGCAAACAGGCTGGTTCACACCTCCCCTCTGCTCACTGAGAACCCAGCAATGCTGCACAGAGAGTGCCATAAACCAGGGGAGAGGGTGGGCTGTAAACACCTCCGCAGCTCATATATCTCCATCCGTCCGTCCATCTTTCTAGCCATCCATCTCTCTTTCTCTATCCATCTGTATCTCTCTGTCTAACCTATATATCCATATCTATATCCATCCATCTTTCCCTATCTATTCATCCATCTCTCTTTCACTTATCTGTTTGTCCAGTTGTAGGTGCCAGTAAGTTTTTAATTACAGGCTGTCTTCCATTTGCTTTTAAGCCAATGATACACAGCTCAAATGGCACCTACCTTACAATTATAAGAAACAACATCAATTGAAAAGTAAATAAACACCGAGGCCGGGTCACACCTCGCCACCATGCTAAATGAAGTCCTGCTACACTTTAGTGAGAGTGCCGAGCTGGGCTCTGCTGGACTGTTGAAGCCCTCTTTCACACCTCAGTACGGAGCTCCTGGGAAACGCAGGCTGCCCTGCTCCCATTCCCATCGTCCTGGCTTCACCCCACAGCTCCACACTTCCCAGCCGGTCATCATCGCCTCAATCGCACGACCGCTTCTCAAGCACACACTGTGGAATTTACTCTGGAGTTCAGCGGGTTGATAGGTCAACAAAACAACGTCATCGCGTTCCAATATTTATTGAGGTCTTTAGTAGAATGACTTTATTTATCTTCATATTGTTAATAGGTAAAAAAAAAAATTACATTGGGCTTGCATTTAATTAAATGTGTTCATTAATTCTAAATGATATTCTATATTGCCCCGTATTTTTGCAGTCTTCCCTCCCATGGTTTTCCCATGGTTATACTGTGCATTTACCAGTTTACTCTGGTTTGCCATGTTTATTAATATGCTTTACCAGACCTCTTTGTGCTGTACAATGCTTCCCTCTGCTTTACCAAATCTCTCTGTGCTTTACAATGCTTCTCTATGCTTTACCAGACCTCTCTGTGCTTTACAATGCTTCCCTATGCTTTACCAGACCTCTCTGTGCTTTACAATGCTTCTCTGTGCTTTACAATGTTTCCCTGTGCTTTACCAGACCTCTCTGTGCTTTACAATGCTTCCCTATGCTTTACCAGACCTCTCTGTGCTTTATAATGCTTCTCTATGCTTTACCAGACCTCTCTGTGCTTTACAATGCTTCCCTATGCTTTACCAGACCTCTCTGTGCTTTACAATGCTTCCCTATGCTTTACTGTGCTTTCACTCTTCTTTGTTACACTTAGCTGTGTTTTTACTATGGGACAGTTCTATAAGGCTGTACACCTGTGTATGCATGGGGCTTGCATACTTATAGAAAATCTAAAATTGAACACGTGGTCTAACCTGGGCTACTCTGTACGTTAGATCCTAGTTAGGAGCCAATCAGCAACCCAGAATAGAACCCTATTGAAGTCTGTAACGTAACTTTTGAATTGTATATGCATTTACATGAACCATTCCTCTGTGGTGCAGTACGCTTTACTTGTGCAGCACAGATAGTCGTGCAAAAGCAGGTATTTCTACAATCGCATGCTTATAGTGGACCGTGCTTGTTTATTATTATTATTTTTAATCAAGATGTTATTTTACCACGGACAAACCCTCAGTCTTTTTTTTTTTTTTTTTTTTAAAGGAAATCGGCAAAGAAAGACAGAGACCCTTGGAAAAACAAAAAGCCATTAAAACAATCGTTTAAATAACCCAAAACGTGCCTTTTATGTTTTCCTCTTCAAACCCCACTTGAATGGGAGGAAGCCTTTTAAAAGGGTTTAAAACTAGACTTGTTGTTTTACTCTGCGCTGCAGACACAGACTGGAGTAACCAGGGAAAATGAACAGCGAACCACGTCTGTTCTTCCTTTCATTAAACTGCACGCACCCCACCTCAAAGATACGGTAAGGGGCGAGAGGATCTGGTGTTATCGGGACAGTCTGATCCAGTTCCTGGCATTGAGACACAATGGTTCCCTGTTTATCCAGGTGCCAAATACAGGTAGCTTGGCCAGTATTTAACTTTGCCTGTCTGTTATGGTATTGTATAGGATTAGTATTGCAAGGAAGGGAATAAGACTTGCATTGCATAGCGGTTTGATCCATTCCTGGCTTTACTATGAGTTTGATAAGAGACACCCAAGCGTGTTGCCTCTACACACTGGTGCTAATCAATGTGTTAAAACCTGGAATAGGTGGGACTGCTAAGCAGTTGGAGTCTCATTTACATCTCTGGCATTGAGTGTCCATACTTGTGTTTCAACTCGGGCCTTTATCAGTGTAATGATACAAGCATTTGCAGGATTGCAAAATCGATGCGGCTATTGCAGCAAACGGGGAAACAGCGCCCCCTTTGGTCTATAGAGGACTCGTGTGCTTAACTTTTCTCCACCTGCTGTTATCTCTGTGTTACTCTCCAGTGGCCAGATAGTGCAACTGCAACAAGGGTATTACATTCCAGGGCCGTCAATCAGAATTTTGTAGATGGAGGAAAAAACGGTTTATTTTTTATTTATTTTTTATTTTTTTTATCCTCCCCTACAAAAAAAAAGCCCACCTCTCTCAATACATGCATGAAAAATAAACTGTCTTATAATTCCTATAGGATACTTAGATACAGGATTCACACAATGAGTTACAAACACCAGTGATGGAAGCTAGACTCCTGTTGCAAAGCAGTTACACCCATTCCTGGTTTTACTATGAGCTTGAATAGCCACAGTGTGTAGAGGTAACAAGCTTTGGTGTGTCTTATTAAACTCCTAGCAAAACCAGGAAATGGTCTCACTGCTATACAGAGGGAGCCTTATTTCCATCTCTCAACAGTCCAGAGCACCTTTGACCATTGTTCTATAGTCCAATTCCTGTGTTCTCGTGCATATTTTAGCCTTTTAGTCTGGTTCCCCTTTCTTAACAGAGGTATTCTTACTGCAACACATCCTTCAAGTCCTGATTTCAAGAGTGACCTTCGTACTGTTGATTTGATGAACGACGACACCTGTGCCTTCTGCCAGTTCTGTTGTCAATTCAACGCTTGTCGTCTTTTTATTCTTTAAGAATATTATCTTTAAGTATTGCTCATCCTTGATAGACAGCTTTTTGGCTCTTCCAGTCCTGGTTTTGTCAATTACAGATAATGTTTCTTTCTTGTTGACTATGCTTTGGATACCACACCTTGAAAATCGAGTGATTTCACTCAATGTCTTTCCTTATTTATGCAAGGTTGTCATGTGTATATATATATATATATATATATATATATATATATATATATATATATATATATATATATATATAAACTTTTATATAGCAAATCTAGCATTCGAGGAAGTTCCTAGAATATGTACAGGATTGTGCGGAAGCCATATATCAAAACTGAGCTGCGGCGGTAACTGGAACCAATTCACAATGACATACCCACGTCTGCACTATAATGGTCGCCATAATGCTGAGGGCTGAGTAGTTAACAAACAGGTGGTAATGGCCTGTATTTTGGGATTAAAATATCGGTTCGGTTTACCACTGAAAATACTCTATTATGATTATTATGTATTTCTTAGCACACGCTCTTATCCAGGGCGATTTACAGTTGTTACAAAAGTATCGCAGTGCAAAATATCACATTATAAACGATCAAGTGTACATTGTTCTGAGATCCAGCGTGTAACACATTCAGACTAATAACAATTGAAACGTTTAGCAGACAGTCGACAGGTGATCTATGCATGCCACCAACAAATACTGTGTGGAAATCACTCGATCACAAACTAACAGGGAATAGTGTCCTAGCTTTTATTAATGAGGGTTATAATTCAGCGTGAATCTTTTTGTAATATGTGTAGCTACATTGGGCTGTAAAACTATATCGTGAAAATGTAAAGTCAAAAGTTGAACAACAACGTGTTATAGAAATGTAACTTGGGAAATACCGGAATACATAAATTAAGTTCAAATTGATTTCCAAGTCATAATGGAATTATTATTATTATTATTATTATTATTATTATTAGTTTGCAAGCAGATCCAGATGTTTAGTGGTAATACAATACCTTTAATTGCCGATATTTGTAACGGTGAATTAAATATACATTTTCTGCGCAGCAGATTTGATTCAGCCGCGAGCTCATTGTAGTCCTAGAAGAAATGCAAAAACACAGTCTCATTAAAATGAATAGCAGAGGGTATGTGCGCTTCTTGGTTTATGATGTACAAATGGGTTATATTTAGTTACTCCCATCCCTTACTCAGTCTAAACTCTACAGCAGCTTTGGAGTTTGATGGGGGGGTCAGCTGCAAATCCTCGTGACGGTGCATGTGTGTGCAACCAGCGCGTTCATTTGGAATACGTGTTAGTCTGCGTGTCTCGTCTTGTTGGCCGGGTCGTGGCACTGGTGTGTTTCTACTGGACCTCAGTGCCGCATAAACACCGATAAGCGTATACGAGCGCTCAGCACCGTGTCTGTCTTATTTTTTAACATGCTCAGGTGGTTGTTTTAGTATTATTTCCCCTCATATCTATTCCCATGTTAAGGTATGCGTTATGACGTTGGTATCTGCCAATGCGTTGGGCATCCCCTTGTGACGTATGTTAACTTGGAGCCCCTCAAATCCCACGCTGTTACCATGCTCCATATACACCACGCACGGGAGATTAAAAAGCCCTCCACGTTTAGACTAATAACTGCCCGGTAAATACTTCTAATTACTTCGTTTAACTCTGTTTTTCGCTGCACCGCCTCTGGATGGGTGAAGAGGCGCCATTCCAGGGCAGGGCTGCAGACTTTATCACAAAGCTGCCAGTTCTAAATACTTGTAAACATTTACTTGGATCGTGTTAAAAGGCAGGCGGGGAGGTTTAGAGACTCGAAGACGATATTTTAATAAAGAAAACCCGAGTCGTCTTTCCATTTTCTGGGGGGGGCAGGGGGGTGTAGCTGCTGTGTTTTGGTAATTTGTAAACATTCTGTTCGTATGTTATCATAAATTGCAATTAGGCTGATTCCGATTAACGGCAACAGGTTCTATGATAACGTGCTTATCATATCCTTTACAATTAAGAGAACACTGAAATCCATTGTACTTCTCCAGCGTTTTAAGTGCACACCACTTCCCTTATAAAAGTTTACCACGGTATTTTCGCACGGTATTTTTTTTTTTTTTAATTTAACTCATTATGGTCTGCCTAGTTATATTTTAACCCGGACTGGAATTTACTTTTGGATCGATGAGGTGTTAATAAAACGGTCCTTTACACATACAGGCAATTTTAATTATTAGTTTTTTTCTTTTCCAATGCTTGCCTATGCTTCACCATGCTTTCACTGTGCTGTATTACACTTCGCTGTGCATTTACTGTGGGGGAAACTTTAATAAAGGATTCTTAAGGGCAGAACACCTAGTTTATGTTTAGTGTGTATGCATTTTTTTTTTTTACTTTATTTTTTTAACCTCTAACGCTTGTATTCTCGCCAGCAGTCATCAGCTAGTGCTATTGTTTTGTTTTTATTCTTAACGATATAGAAACAGCAGGTGCGCAAATGACATCATTGTTTTGGAGAAGCGGACAATGAATAAATTGCCGACAAAAACAAAACGTTACTGGTAAAAACAAAAACCAGATATTATTTTGGCAAACATAAGCGCTCGATAACAATATGCAATTCAGTGTAGGTGGCACAACTGGGTTAATAACTTATACTGTAGCCAAAGTATTTTTAATTTTTTCAACTTAGGGTTACAAAACCTACTGCACATTGCTTTTACAGTAGGCGACATAACACGGGCACCAGAGTACATGGGCATGACTGCTGTGTACGAATTTTATCTTCGGTATTTTCTTTCATCATTGGCGCCATAGCTATCAGCCCGTGTGTACACCACACGTTTGTTTGTTTGTTTGTTTGTTAGACAAAACTGTATTCATGCGCTGGTCGGCGCGCTTTGTATTGGTACTGAAGCACCTCCAGCAAACTAGCTGTTTACAAAATGCAAATGCCTCCGGCGGGCGTGTTTGGCGCGCACAGTTTCGCGCGGTGGATCAAAACCACACATACTGTCATTGACAGCAATGCTTTTTTTTGGGGGGGGGGGGGGGGGGGGGGGGGGTAACTCGACCAGCACTAGAGCCCGCCAACCCAAACGCCCGGGCAGCACCTAACTCGAGCACAATACAAGGTGTTTAATTACTAGTATTTATGCATGGTCTAATTATTAGCTATTACAGTTCGTCACCGTGCTGTACAGTGTTAGTGAACGGTAACGCCACTCGTCCCATCTGCAGTATCCAAAGCGTGGGGCTGGAGCCGCAGGTGAAGTGTGACGTCACCCGAATTCCTCTGCTCGCCAGACGAGCGCATATCTCCCAAATCTTCAGTATGGAGCTTTGTTGAGAAGTTTGAAATCTGCATAGCAAGATATAAATAAATCGAACAAAACGAACAATGTCATTGTGGCTGCGCCGTTAGCACAAATCGGGGTTAGGCCCCCACAATCTATCCCACACAGCGCCTAGGCTACAGGAAACCTAGCAAGCTGAGTGCTTTTAGAAAACAGAATTTAGCAATGACTTAGTAAGATTACTTGCAAAGGTGCGCGCAGTATGTAACGGCATTTTAATGTGCGCTGGTAAACGCATCATAATATCCCCGAGGAGAGAATGGTGCTATAAAGACAATTCTACAGAACAGTTGGATATATTTAGGTACATATGCAGTTGCCGTGTTTTTGTTTTTTATACATATATAGGTTGATTAATTTGCGTAGAATAAGTCACCGTTTTTTTCTTATGTTTTGTGTTTTTTATTTTTTGTATATCAAGTCAAACGTAAATCCGTGAACTTCGACACAATCGCTAAAGCATGAACAGTTCTGTTTGACGGCCCAGCCCGGAGCTGTCCAACAATGCGACGCCGACCGGTGCTCGTCTTTACGCGGATAAGCGAGTGTCCTTACTCGCCGTTTGTGGGTGAAACTCGGGTTTTTCTCGTCCTACAAGGAAAAAACAGAACTATGTATCAAACTACACGAGGAGGAAGCCCAGCGGAGTTATTGTTCTTTGTTGAACTCCCCCCCCCCCCCCCCCCCCCCCCCCTTATAAAACACAGTCAAGGGATTGTTTTTGGAAATGACACAACATTTCCTTTCGATTTATAGTATTTATTGTAGAATTTGTTTGTCATTGTTCAGTTTGTTCGAAGTATATAAGCTCGGTGGAGAATTGAATAGGACGTTTTCCTTGGCATTAAGGTATTGGCTAACGTTTTGACAAGCTGCTCCTACACACACACACACACACAGAGAAGAGAGTGTTTTAGTTTTCTTAACTATTTCTTTTTATTGGTAAAACATAATACTCGGAATCTGCAGGGGGTTTTATGAAAATGACTCCACCCCCTTGTATGGCACCCGGCCAGCATTATTATTATTATTATTATTATTATTATTATTATTATTATTATTATTATTATTGTTACTTCTACAGATGGACATAACTTAATTGTACATTTCCAGATCCCTTATCAGAAAAGGATGTTAGTATATATTTAAACAATAATAATTTGCACTGGATGTTTATTGCGTTTGAATATTTTAGATATACAAGCTCATAGTTCCAGAATCTAAAGATGACTAACATCTACCCTGAATAATACCCATTTAGGACTACTGCGCTCTACCAAGTACGGACAGTATAGTTATGAAATCACATTTACTAGACTTTAGGAATGCAGTACAGTTAATGTGACGCCTTAATATGCCGACGTGTCAAAACATGTGAGCTGAAAGCATTTGTAAAGAAAACAAAAGGCGTCATCATATATGTGAAGCGTGTGAGCACTGCATTAGGAGGTTACAAAAAAAGTCACGATATCAAATTTGCAAAAATCGCAATCTAGTTATTGTAACTTGTTATTGAAGTATGTCAAAATAGTTAACATTATCATTACTGATAAGAAACGAAGTTGGGTTTAAGCATTTCCAAAAGCATATCATCTTGTGTATTTCAAGTTACAATTTATATTCTGTTTCGACCTGTTAATTATGCATATTATTATTATTATTATTATTATTATTATTATTATTATTATTATTATTATTATTATTATTATTATTATTGTTGAGAACTTTATTAACAGGGATTTACTCGCTTGTGTATGAGACACTTCACCTGAAATGACACCCATGACTGGCTCCTCCGGCGTCTCTGCAAAAGGGAATATTCTAATAGCGTTTGGCCCCGCCCTTCTTTGCACGCTGCTTCTAACTGTACTTGGTGCAATTGTAAACTATGGAGTAGTTTGAACTTTTTTGTATTAAATAAAACACAAATTAACCTAAAAAATGTCTAAGTAGATAAATAGAAAGATATATTGAAAGTATAACCCAGTTAGTGTGTTTAATGTTGATGCATATGCTCCATGCATGACTCTATCTATCGCTCTCTCTCTCTCTCTCTCTCTCGCTTATTTCAAATATCTAGATTGCTCCACGACAGATATACGCACATATTAAGTTAAAGTAATTATTTCAAAGACCTCAATAAATATTGGAACGCGATGACGTTGTTTTGTTGACCTATCAACCCGCTGAACTCCAGAGTAAATTCCAGTGTGCTTGAGAAGAGGTCGTGCGATTGAGGCGATGATGACCGGCTGGGAAGTGTGGAGCTGTGGGGTGAAGCCGGGTCGATGGGAATGGGAGCAGGGCAGCCTGCGTTTCCCAGGAGCTCCGTACTGAGGTGTGAAAGAGGGCTTCAACAGTCCAGCAGAGCCCAGCTCGGCACTCTCACTAAAGTGTAGCAGGACTTCATTTAGCATGGTGGCGAGGTGTGACCCGGCCTGGGTTGTTAATTTACTTTTCAATTGATGTTGTTTCTTATAATTGTTAGGTAGGTGCCATGTGAGCTGTGTATCATTGGCTTAAAAGCAAATGGAAGATAGCCTGTAATTAAAAACTTAGTGGCACCTACAACTGGATGGAAATAAGGCCCATTGCACGATGTAACCCTGCAGAGAACGAAGCGACGTGTTAAAGCGTGCGAGTTGAAGGCATTTGTAAAGAAAACAAAAAGTGCTTTAGCAGGCGTCATCACGCGTATGTGAAGCGTGTGACCAAACTGCATTGGGAAGATAGAGGTGAGGATACATATATCTAACTAAACTGACGCCTGGTGGTTTTAATTTGCAAAAACATTCACCGGCATGTGTGATCGTGTTAGAATGAGGCCGGTTCCGTCTGCTGCCAGCGGGGTTTACACCTTTTTTTTAAAGAGGGGTGTGTGTCTGCTGCCTTATGCTACCGAGTAACACCTCCACAGATCCTCGACACCCTCTCCGCCTCGTCCCGACACCTCTCCCCAGCACGCTTTTCACGCCTCCGCAGTGAGAACTAATACTGCACCTCCTGACACGTGGGAGAAATGGGGAACTCTAAATTACAAGCCATCTTCCATTTGCTTTAAACCCAACAGCACACACCTACAACGACAATGACCTACCAAATACACGAAACAACACTAATGTGATTATATATAATTTTGCATGGGAACCCTCGCTAATCCTAACCCTACATTTTGTGGTAATATTTAAGCGTGAAGTTCCACACACGCTTGCACACTTACACGCGTGCAGGTCCAGCCAGATATCGTTATTTATTTATAGGTTTAAATCCGTCCTGCATACGCTTTTAAATGCGTGATTGCTGCCTATACGAATTTGTCTATCTGTATGTGGTGAAGTACGTTGGGAATAAAAAAATATATATATATATAGTCGCGCGTAATTATAACATTTATAGTCATAACAGTCCAGTTTCTAAGAGGGATCAAGGTGAACGTATGGAACTGGTAGAGCAGCGGTCTGCAAGTCCATCGCCGCACAGAATTGTGCATAAATATCTTAACACGTTTTGTGTGCCTGTAGTGATGAGGACGAAACTCAGTGTAACTATTATAGCACCGTTGTCCTCATCGGATAAGTGACGTCGGTCGGGAAAGTTAGGCAGGCCACGGACGCGGTTCCATTGCGAAGCCACGCGTGCGGTTTTTTTTGTTGTGTGTTTTTTGTGTTGTTTTTTTTTTTTACACTGTTTTTCGGCGCGGTGACAGATGGTTCAGTAGGTTCTGCCAGCATCAAGAGAGTCTGTCCCGCGCTCGCATTCCTCCTCTCGTCCGCAACACCGCAGGGACACCTGTGTGGAAAACGCGTGCCTTTTCAGATGCGCCGCAATCAGTGTACATCTGTGGTATAATTTGTCCAACACGCAGTATACAACACACGGGACCCTATCAGTCGGGGTGGCGTCATATAGTGAGCGCAGTATGTAACGTAAATAATTGTGCATGCTTTTAATATGTACAATATGCGACTGTGCACGTGTAAGGCATTGCTTTGTTTCACAGACGGACAGCCTCCTGAATAATCTATTAGAAAACTTTTGAAAGTACAGCACAAGCAAAGCAATTGGGTATGGAAAATGAGGACTCATTTTATTTGAACTCTGCTTTTAATGCATCATACTATAGTTTGGTATGAGAGAAATCAAACAGCAAGATGCCACTGCAGTACGGGTCAATATGCGTATACGATTGATTGTAGGGTTATTTTGCATCAAAATGCACGCGTTAAATAGGGTTAAGTAATACCAATCTGTGCGGTCGGAATCCAGACTGTCTGTATCGGTGTTGTGTTTAGCATACTGGAGCCAGCAACACTATCGGTGTGTTTACGGGATCAACACCGTTATTATCTAGAACAACAACAACATATTAGCCTATAGAAATAAAGACGACATCCATTGTTGTAGCCGGAGCCCACGCCGAGAAAGCTACAGATAGTCGTGTTGACTGGTAGGCTAACCCAAGCTACTGAGAATGACAAAGGAATAATTCTCGGTGGTGTTTTTTTTTCTGTTCTCCTGTTATGTGCTGCATAAGCCGGAGCGTGCCAGAGATGCAGTCGCGGCTGAGGGCGGACAGCTGAGGCACGCGCTGCCTTAATTATACAATTGGGGACGGGGGAGGGGGAGCAACAGTTTACAAAGCTGCCCTTTGTCCAATCCCTCCCCGAAAAAAAAAAAAATCAAAGATTAGATTCTCCCTGGACATGTGGCAAACTGAAGAAGAACAAAAACCGCAAGCGATCCGGGGGGGGGGGGGGGGGGGGGGTAAGAAAAATTCAAAGTTTAGTTTTTTTTTTTTTTACAGCACTGGCACACGCCAAACTTCTGGCCAAAATCGAAAGAAGTTATCTTCTATTTGAAGTAAGGAGGGCGTGCGCCTGTTGCATGCACAGCTTGCAAAATAATCTATCTTTTAATAATAATCTATCTCAGCTTTTATTGCAGAACGCTTATCTAAAGATCTGAATGGATGGGAAGTTTACAGTAATACAGGCAGAATAAAGTGCACTTCAAACGCTAACGTTTTAAGACGTTCTTAGTTAATAAGATATTTTAAGCAGGTGCAAGCAGAATGCACCGCGTAACCCAAACACGCTTTTATGAGGTTAGCGATAAACTAAGTCAACACGGGCACAGAGCAGTCTACTAATGATCCAGGTCAATCCTTTCGAAGAAACCACCTCAAAAAAATAATGTATTTATTACTTTGTTTAATTGATTTTATTTTTGGGGACGGGGTAAGGCCTGTCACCAGATTCACACTCCTGAAATTGCATTCACCGGGTAACAGGCTATAGCTTATAGCGTAAGCAGTAATGCGATTGTTTTTCCTCTCCCTTAAGTGTGTTTTTAAACGGAGAAGAATGTTATCTCTCTCCGTGAGAGACCGCGGCTATGTATGAAAGAATGGGGATCGTATCCGCTCCACTCTGCTGCGCCTCGCATTGTCACGAAGGGCATATGGCAGCACACACTTCGCTTAGCAGAAGTTGGTCCCGCCTGCGGAGCAAACAGGGGAACCCTCTGTCGAGAATCATAATAGAGGCTTCGCCTTCCTCGTCTCTGCTGCCCGAGACAATAGCACAGATTTCACTGGACTGTCCGTCTGCCGTTTTCACTAAAGGAGGCGCGGGCAGGGCAAGAGATGCGGCGGACGAATTCCCAAGTGTAGCCTATGCGTGTGTCACGATTTTAACTTCAGTTTTAGAAATTTGAAAACCTTTTGTGTGAACTCTATGGAGTTCGAGAAGTTTCCCTGTCCAAACTAGATGATGATGATAATAGTATTATTATTATTATTATTATTATTATTATTATTATTATTATTATATTATTATTATATTATTAATAATAATAATAATAATAATAATTATGTTGGCAAATAGGTTGTGAACATCAATTTGTTCGGTACACATTTTGCTGCGAGGTCTGACCAACCACGCTCAGTCAGAGACGGACAGAGCCACACTCATACAGACGTAACAAACGACGTAACGTTAAGATCGTCTACAAACCACTTAATGTGCTACGCAATATTTTACATAAGACTTCAAACCTAGCTCGACCCCCACCCCCTTGCAAATAGCAAACGAACGTTTATCGTCGACTTCGCGTGCTCTCTCCCCCCCCACCCCCACCCAGATCCTCGTTATTTACCATACACGCGGACTAATGGTATGTCGACATCGTGCTCAAAGGTGTTTTCGTAATAGACACCCCACCCCCTGTTCAGCCCCAAATCGGGGTTTGGCTATCCCAAACACAAACGGGTAACAAAAGTTTAGACCCCGCCACAATGCCCCCCCCCCCCCCCCCCTCGGACCTGCGTGTAAATTTCTGAAGACGCACGCGCCACTGCAATTAGAATTTCTCAAAAGAATAAAGGAGAAAGCCGATTTCAGAGGGAGGGGGCTCTCAACTGCCCCCTTCTTTCAAACACACACACTCTCCCACTAACAAAAAAAAGGGATGGAACTTTATCAAAAGAATAGGAGGACGGCACGCGACACAGATTGCTCACAATAGAGAAGTTAAAAAGAGAAAACACTTGACGAGACATAAGTGAACATACTTGATTGTCTGCTGTAGAATATAAGTTTCTGTTTGCACTTTGCAACTTTGCACCTGGAAACTTTGTCTTTACAATATATTAGATAAAACGCACAGGACATCAACCAGCCATCCGTACCGTGTTTTATTAAACAAAAATAAATAAAAATCCACTACATCATCATGCTAGTAACACACAGATTTGACAGACAGACGCTATCACTTCGTGTAGAACAGGGTCGTTCTCTACAAAATCAACAAATACTAATCAATTACTGACAATAAGAAGCTTCGAATAATGCAAGCAACATTTCGAAAACCACTCTGTGAAGAAAGCGGTATTCACTTAAACTTGAATACTCGGTGCAACTGGGGGCCAACACGTGTAGTCCTTTTGACAATGCAAACGTAAATATTGTATATGCATATCCAGCTAAGTTAATATATACATTTAGGTACCTGGTAAACATAGTGGGGAATCAAAAGTGTCTAATTACTATATGGGACCCAACTCAATTCAAAATCGACTGTGCGGCAAGCACTTACTGATCAATTTAACTACGGACCCCATACACGTTATACACTTCAAGACTAGGCATACAGGCTTTTAAATAAAATGTACATTTTAAAGGATGCCCCGTTCTGTACACGGGGAGCATCGAAATGTGCACAGGCGTCCCGTGTAATGGTATAGCAATCTTCATAGCAACAAGTTCCACGGATGTAATGGATATACGCATATAGAACACAGTGCCTCGCACACTGGAAACCTAAGCGCATTCAAACCACTAGATCAAATGAAAGCAATGCTTTAATACACGCGGTCCTTACATCAATAACGAATCTATAATAACGCATCAGCCCCCCCCCCCCCTTTGACCATTTGGCCCGTGGAGCAGCGTGTGTAATTTGGGATGAGGGGCGGCAGTGGAGGCGCAGGGGGCGGGGGCAGGAGGAATCTGACACCAGCCGCCTGTCTATAAAAACGGAGTCGGGCGGCTCTCCAGCTTTAAAAACAATCTCGAAACGTCAGACCAGTAACAGAGGCAAGAGGGAGCAACGGAATATTATTTTGTAACGCGCTCCTCCATCTCTTGCTAAACTATAGATTATACTAGCGACTCAGTTGAACGCGAATTGGATTCTCCGCTATACCTTATCCGAGTCGATAGCACACACAGGGCAATCCTCGAACATGACTTCATATTTCTTAGCGTGTCTGCTGTGCTTGCTTTCCACGCATCTGGTAAGTATCGATGATTAATTGTTCACTGTGTTTTTAATGCGGTTTTAGTTTTTACGCACAGTGCGTTTACCGTGCGTTATTATTATTAGTATTCTCCCATCAACAGGTATCTTCCTCCGGAGTGTTTGAATTGAAAGTTCATTCCTTTACAAGCTCCCGAGGCGTCTGCAGTAACCCTCGGGAGTGTCGGATCTTTTTCCGGGTCTGTCTGAAGCATGCCCAGGCTGTCATCTCCCCCGAGCCGCCCTGCACCTACGGAACCGCCTTGACCGAAATCACCTCGGCCGACCAGAGCTCAGTCTCCCGCACCGCGTCTATCCGAATCCCCTTCCACTTCAAATGGCCGGTAAGTATGCAAATTTAAGAAAAAAAACAAATACAGAAGAACACTTATATTTGCAAAACTGTAATGACCGCCTGTGGTTTGCTGTTTTATACCGGTCTTAATCGTTTTCTGTTCTTGTATTTTCAAAGGGAACCTTCTCGTTTATTATTGAAGCTTGGAACGCAGAATCTGCGGAACAGTCCACAGGTAAGCTCGCAGTACCTCTAATCCTGCTAGGGGGCGACACAAGACCCACTTTAGTTACAGAGTACAAGAGGACTGGGACGAGAGTGTCTGTTCTAACAAGTATACGAGAATGGAGACGCTAAAGCAATTGATTCAGTTTTACTATCCAAACGAAACGATTGAAGCCTAACATACAAGCTAATAGTATTGTTAATTTGGGCATTTACAATGTTTTTATTTTCAACGAGAATTTACAATATAAAATTACAATATATTAATGCATTTTATTTATTTCCCCTCAGAAAACCCATCCAATCTGATCAGTCGCTTGGCAACCCGTCGAAGACTGGCAGTTGGCGAGGACTGGGCTCAGCACGTCCACTTTGGGGAGCAGAGCGAGCTGCGCTATTCCTACCACGTCCTTTGCGATGACCACTACTACGGCGACAGCTGCTCGGACTACTGCCGGCCCAGAGACGACACATTCGGCCACTACACTTGCGACGAAGCCGGGAACCGCGCTTGTCTGACCGGGTGGAGTGGCGAATACTGCTCAGAACGTGAGTTAATAACCCCTTCTCTCTCTCTCCCTCCGAGTCTGCTGATGCAATGCAAAACAGCTAATTAATTAACAAATTAACTTGTAGTAACAGCCGAGGGTTGCCTAGCAATCGCAACACCCCCTCCTGGCTTTTAAATTTGGCCGATGGGGAGCGAGTTGTGTGTGCGCTCTTTTGTTTGGTCTAACAATGAGTGCAGACAGCGTGAGTCAACCTGGACGCGCTCTGTGGCTTAATGCGCCCTGTCTTGCGTTAAAAAGAAGCGGCATGTGGTGATCTGAAGAGGAGCCAGCTGTCCGGTTTAGCACTTAACTACTTGACGTGTGCGGGGACAGAAAATAAAAACCCCGCTCAAGTTTTCTAATTTTCTTTGTTAATTTAATTTTGTTAAACAGCCATCTGTGTGTCTGGGTGCAGCGACAACCACGGTTTCTGCGAGCGCCCCGGCGAGTGCAAGTGCCGCATCGGGTGGCAGGGGAGCCTCTGCGACGAGTGCGTGCGCTACCCCGGCTGCCTCCACGGGACCTGCGGTCAGCCCTGGCAGTGTAACTGTCAGGAAGGCTGGGGCGGTCTCTTCTGCAACCAGGACCTGAACTACTGCACCAACCACCGGCCCTGCCGTAACGGAGCGACCTGCACCAACACGGGCCAGGGCAGCTATACCTGTACCTGCAGCCCGGGCTTCAGCGGCACCAACTGCGAGATGGAGACAAACGAGTGCGATAGCAACCCGTGCAAGAGCGGGGGCAGCTGCAATGTAAGTCGGGCTAGTCGATTATCCACTAAAATACGTATTTTAAATAGATCAATTAATACATATTTAAAGTTAAAAAAAAAAAAATTAAAAAAAATTAAAAGCACGCACAAATCGATGAGTACATGTGAAAGTAAGGACGCATTTTATGCTGTTTTTTTTTTTTTTTTCTAACCAGGATCTTGAAAACGATTACACCTGCACCTGCCCGCAAGGATTCTACGGCAAGAACTGCGAGATCAGCGCCATGACCTGCGCGGACGGGCCCTGCTTCAACGGGGGCACCTGTGTGGAGAAGCCCGCGGGGGGGTACTCCTGCCGCTGCCCGGTAGGTTACATGGGCTCCAACTGCGAGAAGAAGATCGACCGCTGCACCAACACCCCCTGTACCAACGGTAAGCACCCCCTCCCTCCTCCCTGCTTCTCCGAAACCACAGCTGGCCGGACAAAACCGGGATAAAAAAAGACTCCGGTTGCAAAGCGTTTTGATCCGTTCCTGGTTCGGCTATGAGTTTAATAAAGACCTACCTGAGCTTGTTACCTAGCTAGGCTGATCAAGCTTGTATTAATGGAATGGGTGAAAATGCTGTATAATAGAAGTCTTACTCCATTCCCTTCATAGCTTTCTCTGTGAGCTAGCTCTTTCAAGCATGCCGATTTGTAACCCCGAGTCTCTTATTTGCCTCTCCCAGGTGGCCAGTGTCTTGATCTGGGGCGCAGCATGCTGTGCCGCTGCCGGCCAGGCTTCACCGGCCCGCGGTGCGAGATCAACATTGACGACTGTGCCCGGACCCCGTGCAGGAACGGGGGCACCTGCATGGATGGCATCAACGACTACACCTGCAGCTGCACGCTGGGCTACTCCGGCCGTGACTGCTCCCTGCGGTCCGACGCCTGTGGCTCGGCCCCCTGCCAGAACGGAGGCACCTGCTACACCCACTTCAGCGGCCCCGTGTGCCAGTGTCCCTCCGGCTTCATGGGCCCCAGCTGCGAGTACAGCCTGCGGCCCAGCACCTCCCCAGAGGACCCAGGGGACCCCTTCCCAGTGGCCCTCGCCGTGTCCTTCTGCCTGGGGCTGGTCACCCTGGTCCTGGTGGTCTGCGCCGCGGCTGCCGTCCTGCGGCAGATGAGGAAGAGCCAGCTTGGAGAGTCTGTGCGCAGCGGCCTGGAGACCATCAATAACTTATCCCAGTTCCCCCGCGACAAGGGGGGCTTGGCCATCCCCGGGAGCCCCTTCAAGGTGACCAACAAGGACGCAGAGCTGAGCGCAGAGGACAAGGCGGGATACAAGCAGAAGCTGGTCGACTGCAACCTGGCCGAGGGCAATAAGCAGCAGCACCAGCAGGGGCAGACTCTGAAGCAGGGCAGCAAAAAGTCCGATCTGTTCATCTCCATACCTCCCTTTGCGAAAGAGCCTGCCTACCGGCCAGTTTACATCATTCCCGAGCACATGGAGCAGTGTGTCTTTGCAACAGAGGTAAGGATCTCTCCCTGTACTGGAAATAAGACGGTGTTGCCCGTTCCAGGTTTTACTATGAGCTTGATTAGTCACTCAACTGTGTATTTATGAAATTCCAGAAATGGCTCAAACTGCTGTGCAACTCAAGTAGCAAGTATTTTATTGTATCTTTAGAGGAGATATGGAAGATGTAAATGCAGGACAACCTCACATGTATACAATATTTCCACCCATCTAAAGCAATAGAATTAAATTGAATGAACTATATTAGTCCAAAACTATTTTGTTCAGTGATTTTGAATATTCCATGCATGAAAGGGTTACACCCAAAACCAGGAACAGATCCAACTTTCATCCCCGATAGTAAGTTTAAGCTAGAGAGAGCTCAACTTGTCCTCATGTCAAGCCAGCCTGTACATTTCTGGCTCTCTTCTAAGTTTTTTTTTCCTTTCTTTGGTCTCCAGGTTTAAGAAGGAAGTTTCTTTTGATTGACACCAGGATGTTGCTGGGAAATGTTTACATTCAGAATGGACATCAAATGTTTTTATAAATCGTATTTCTATATCTATATAATGATATCAGATAGATATATATATATTATATATATATATGTTATATTATATTATATATATATATATATATAAAAATAAATAAATAATTCTGCTGCTCAATTTTTAACATTTTTTTGAATGGACTACTTTGGGGAGGGGAAAAAAAAAAACTACAACCAGCTCACCAGAAATGAAAGGCGGATTAATACGTTGGAGAGAAAGCTTGCCGGAACTTATTTGCACTATTTTTATTTTTTATTTTTAAACAATGGACATTCCATGGACTTGAGAACCAAGTACATATATATAAAAAAATCACAAGAAAAGAAGGCAGGACCTTTTTTTGTAAAAGAAACAAAGTGCCATATTATATGTGTGTGTGTGTGGGGGGGGGGGTGTTTGTAAGTCTAACTTTGCCCTTTTTTATGATGGTCAGTTTTCAAACAACTGATGTTGTACATGTTCAAGCATTAAAGGGTTAAAATGCTTAAGTGCCCATTTAAAACAAAACAAAACAAAATGAAATTATGCGTTCAGAAAAAAAAATAAGGTACTATATTTTAAATACTTTAAATACTTTTTTACATTGTTTTATTTTTTTTTTTTTTTATTTTGGGGGGGGGGGGGGGGGTCAGAAGGTGATACTTATTTAAATCTTCTGAATTTCATTTTCCAGTCCAAAAAGTAAAGCTATTGAAAGTTAATAGTGAAGGCATGCGTTCAATCAAATTTTCCATTGAATTCAAGCCCGAAAAGAGAATATTTGTAAACATGAAGGAACATAACTGTAACCTTGCTATAAATTAACTGGAACGTAAATTTTCTTCATTTAAAAAAAAAAAAAAAAAAAAAAAAAAAACTTAAAAAAAAAACCAAAAATTATATAAAGATAATAGAAAATATATAATTATAATATTATTAGGATATTATTTCCTAATTTAACACAATGTGTATAGAGCGATTGGAGATGTGCTGTCTATATAATTTAATTTCTGTATATATTGTGTATTTATAAAAGACGATTGTATATATGTCTGTTATACGCCTGTGATGTCAGAAGGCGGAAAGATATCTATTTTTTTCCAAATAAAACACATTAATTCAAATTTCCTGTTGGTGTGTGTTTGTTTTAAGTCCTAGGAGGACGAAGGGGGCGAGTAGCTGAGGAGGGGAGGGTATCGCATTTTTAGTTTTTGGGTTGCCCCGACCCAAGTCTCCAGTGTGTTTGGAGTTCAGCTTAAGAATCAGTTTTAAAATTATGGTGCCACTATCAGAATAGTGTTTTACTCCATTACAAAACCCAAACAGAGAATCTTACTCCATTACAAAACAAGGGCACAAGAAGCCTTAATTAAAAGGAGTAAGTCTTTGCCTATTCTCATGCTAATTGAGATGGCGTCCAACATGCAAGAACAAAAAACCCATGCACACTTTCGCTCCAGTGCAAAATTTGCATGGATTACATTTTTCTACAGAGATAGGGGGCTGCTTCTATTTATATTGATTATTATTATTATTATTATTATTTTTGCTATAAAAGGATCATTCAAAAGCATCTCAAAGTTTTCTTTTCTCCTTGCAGAGAGAGAGAAATGCTGCTGATGACGGCCTCTGGGCAAAAGCTTTGAAATCTCAGCTCTTATCAGAAGTTTGCAGCTGCCAAAGAGCTCCATTTAAAAACACCCCATTCTGAATCCCATCTCCAGTGCTGGTAATTAGTGCACTTTATTCTTTCACTGCAACACACAAACAGCTTGCACTGATTAAGAAGTGACTGCAGTAAGATATGGTTTCACTGTTAAAAATTTATGCACACCACAAAACATTACAGTATCATTATTAATCCATTAACATGTAATGTACGGCTGGAAAAGTATGAGCCAATGGCACCTCCTTGAAATTCAAAGTTGCTTGCTTTGCAATCCATACATTCCTGCGCATTTCCCACACTGGAACTTGAACTTGTTATCTGTTTTACAGAATGAAAAATGTAAGGCAGCAAGCAAGAATGCACCAGGTAGGAAAATCATTTTGTGCTTGCTTCTTTTTTTTTTTTTTGCTTTACAACGTTGAAACTTTGCTCCCAGTCCTGTTCCACAGATATGCACACATTTCCCAACACTGTTTAGTTAATGCAGCGTATTTAATTTAGTGGATCCTGGCTCCGAGCCAGTGTGCTTAGAGACGCCTTTGAGAATCACCTGCTACAGGACACAATGGGGATGAAGCCGAAGGCCTTGGGGAGGGGAGTGTTTTTGGGCCCCCTCCTGGGGACAAAGGCATGTGCTTCTATTCAGAGGACCAGCTGCCCCCCGTTCTCACTCTGGGTCGTTCTGTAGTGGGCTATTGAGAGAGGCCGGGGTGCTGGTGGGTTTAATGCATGGAGGAGCGCTCGCTAAGTCGCAGGGACAAAAGACAGACATCTGCTTTTCTCCCCGCCAGGAAAAAAAAAAAAAATGAACTGGTTTCTTATCTTACATAATCAATTCATTAAACACGTTTTTTGATGTACAGCTGTGGTGAAAAGTTTTGCAGCACCCTATAGAACTAATAAAGTGGAATGAAAGCTGCTGGATAATGTTGCCTTAACATATTGAATTGCACGCTGCTTTGTAGCTTTCCACATGCTTAATGAAAAACTGAAGACAATTCCCCAAAAATGTAACGTTTTGAAATCTAACATGAAATACTACGCTACTACTGTTCTGGCTTCCAGTAGACTTTTGCGATATGAAAATGATGCTCCTATAATTTTTTTTTTTAAATGATGGCTCAATCCTAAAATTCTAGGTGATGCAAAACCTTTGTCCAGAGCTGTATGTGTGTATTATTGTGGTTTCTCGTAGTTTCTTAATACATGAATGCTTCTTAAATCTAATCCACGATTTAGCAGCAATCAGGTCTCTGCTAGAAGTGATACTCAGAAGAACCAGTAAAATGCTTTAGTGAATCTATTTTGGCATTGGTTGTTATTGGTGTATATGCTATGCATGTGTCTCTAGCCTACAGTAGTCTGGCTGTGATGTTGATCACAAAGTCTTGTTCTTATTCCCACTATTGACGTTGTAATCGGTCACATGGCGACTCTAGAAGATGGTAAACAATTGGAAACTGCTTTCAAAACACCACGTTCCCTGCAACGCCCGTTGCAGATCTTTATCTTTTAATTACCCGACATAAAGGGATCCCGGGATCGACAGGGCTGGGGTAGACTCCTTTTTTTCACTAGCCTCTAAGGGGCTTGGATACATTAAAAGGTTCCTAATAAAATAAATTAAATACAGGGATGGGAACACGACTCCTATTGCATATTCTCCTGAATGATCGTATATTAGGTAATATTATATTTTAGGCTGCCCATGCTTTTGTCTGTGAGTTAACAAGCTCAGTGTGTGTCAAACTCCTAGCGAAACCAGGAATGGATCAAACTGCTATGCAGTGGGAGTCTTATTTCCAGAAGCCATAATAGTAGGACATTATTTCATATTACATTTTTCAATTTTTTGTTAAGTATCTGGGAAAACTACAAAGCGGTGTGTAATTGAATCTGTTAGCGTAACATTATTCAGCAGCTTTCATTGGACTTTATGAAGCAACATTAGTTAATTCTATATAGAGGGGATGCTAAACTTTTGGCCAGAGCTGTAGGTTGCTTTATACATCTCAGAACATTAATATTAAACACCAGCAAGAAAAATTTCAAATTTGCGCTGGATGATGGGGGTCACCTTGTGAGCGAGAGGTAGATGTGGGTTTTAATTCTCAGACTGCAGGAAAAGGGTTGTGAATATATGACACTATCAGAGAAATAGTGCAGCCTGCTCAATCGATTTCTGAAAAGCAACTGCAGGGAAAAAAAAAAAAAAAAGATGCATACTTGTGTCGCGTCCAGTTGCAGATTGGACCGCATCAATCGAAATGAAGCTTTACGGACTGTTTTGTGGAGTTTTTAGTGCAGTTTTAATCATATTGGGCTTGGGCTCTGGGTTTAGAGAGGCAGAGAGTTCTCAATGTTTATCATTCCCATTGTATCCTGCTGTAGAGTTGTGTCTAAATGGTTAAACACTGCCTTGTGAAGACCAGCCAGGGCTGCACCTGCTTCTAAGCCTGTTGGATGTGCTGTTGTGGTTGGGATTTTAACTCCAGGCTCCCTTGTCCCCTGGTGTTTCAGCCTCAGTACGGTATGAGGGAGTCAGAGTAGGGCTTAGAATCGTGCAAAATGTGCAGCATTAATAAATTCAAGTATATACCAACATCTACAGGTTACTTGTATCCCAGCGGTTTTTACTAGATGCTTTTCAATGCTAAATGTGGCATTTTAAAAGTAGGGTCAGTTTTGCAATCATGCTTTCATGCACGTTTCCCATACTGGGTTACTGCAACAAAAGCTTTTAAAACATTAGCCATGTCAGATTCAAGCTTGTCCGAGGGGTAAACTTACTTTCCACCTCCTATCCATCACTCTCGCTGAGATGCACCCCCCCAACAGAACAAGGAGGAACGAGGGGGAGATAAAGTAGAAACTGGGGCGGGGGGCTGTACCATGACCAGCTCCCCTGGGGACAACTCCTCAAAAACACAAAACCAACAGATGCCCCTGTGGAGTACAGGGAACAGCAGGGCCCTGTCAGAGCAGACAAGGGGACCCAGGAAATCTCGGAGTGATTCACAAGGAATGAGGGTTTGTTGATAAGCAGCGACAGATGGGGAGGGCTTGGTTTATTCATTTTTTTGGAGATCGGGAGTGTTTATGGGATGGTCAGAGTTTATAGGCTAAGGTAGGGTAGGATTGGAGAGGCGTTACTCTTTGGTTACGAGTCTGGGGGCTATTGCATACATAGTATTTCCAGGGTTCCAGTTACTAGCACAGCAGCAATTGTCTCAAAGGCCTGGGTATGGATCAAGCATACACCAGAAGGTTTTTTAGTTTTTTTTTTTTCAAAGTGCATTGAAACCCTGGTTTGAGTTCACTGCTACACCACAATGTCCCATCATTACAAGATCACTTACAGTGTTAGCACATGAGTGCATTGAGACGGCACTCAAACCAACTCTCCAAACTGGCTGACAGCTAATGCAAGTCCAGGGGAGATCTTTCAGCACACTCCTCAACAGCTCAGAACTGGAGATTAGACAGACAGACAGATAGACCAATAGCCTTTACTGGTCTGCAGGGCTGTGGACCAATAGCCTTAAAGCTAAAATACAAACGCCGTGCACCAAGTATCTCCCCACCCATTTTGTATCGTGCTGGTTTAAAATGCTTGCAAGCGAGTTACACAATGACACACATGGCTTTTAATGCAGGTCTTGCAAGTCAATAAAATGAAAAGCAGGTACGGTCTGATTGGACAATGCACGATATATTTGCAAGAGACTGGACCTCAAAAAAAACAATTCCCAAAAGGTTTAGGAAAGTTGTGTGTGTGTGTGGCAAGCATGGCATCGTTACACATTAGCCTTTTTTATTTATCTGGCAGACGCCTTTATCCAAGGCCACTCACACAGGTGTTACAGGGCAGCACAGGGTTACAATGTAAGCTTCAGATTTAAATGCAGCTGTAGGTTTACAGCAAGTACAAACAGTACCACTAAAATACATGCAGTATAGTTCGGTCCATTCCCTGCAGTCTCATTACTATCTGTGAGGTTTCCCCAAATTCCAGCACAGCCAATCACAAGCCACAACTCCAAAATCAATTCCGGATTCCGATACCGTCAAGAACTAATGAATGCGCAAAGTGTGATCACACACACACACACAGGGATGAAACAAGACCACTGTTGGCAAGCTTTTGCCCAACATCCTGTTGCAAACCTTAATGTAGAAAATATAATTGGTTAGTCAACCCCAGTTTAATAAACAGAAGACAAAATATACAAGATACACAATACCTGCAATATTTTAGAGCATTTTACAGCACAGGGGGAAACCACCTGGGGTTGCACTACCCACTTAGTGGTAAACCCGGGATAACCACGAAATAGGTGGCTGATGCAATCCAGGGGTATTCTCCCCAGTGCTGTACAATGTTCTAGTATAAAATTATTCTAGGTCTTGTCAATGTATAGGCTGATCAGATCCAGCAGTCAGTGGCTTGAAAATGGAAAACGAGAGAGAGTTTGTACACGCCAGCTTCACCGTGGTACAGACGGAAAAACTAAAACTGAAAAACATTCCTGTCCTTTGATGCAGCTCTTTGAAAACAAGCAATCTATCAACGGCCCTCTAGCTAGCTGGTTTCCCGGGAGTGGTTTACTTCAAAAAGGGGCTTGGCTGATAAAGAATTCCTCTGCCCATGTTAGCAGGGAGGGAGAGACTCTACAGTACTGGAGGAGCTCTTCAGAAAGCAAGCTCCTGGGAAATTGCACCCTCCGATCCTTCGGAAAACAGGATATCTCTGCGTATACAAAGCGCGGAGCGATTCAAAGTGGTCTCCATACAGCTGGCAGAGTCCGAATCAACCACGTCCTGTTTATATAAGCAGAGTAAACAGAGCACTGGTGTGAGTAAAATGAAACCAAAAAAAAATTGATGGCAATGTAAAAATTGTAGAGACGAGCCACCTTTAACTCAGTCATCTGAAGTCAAGTTCAGTCAAACCTGTTTAATATTGCCCCTGTTAATATCACCTCATGGGTATGCTCTGGCCAGAACACAATGCAAACCAAGTGTTAAAAAAAAAAATACAGCATAGCTTATAAATACTCAATATCATTCACACTGATCAGTCACATACGATCGACATACGTGACTCCCACCCCGCTTCATACAAATCGCTTGGAAACAGAAGCATGTCATTTAAATCAAAGAACTACAAAATGAACTTGTCGACCGGAAGCCATAATAAATAGTCTTGTATTTCATGTTAGATTTCGAAAAAACATTTTTCCACCCCAGTCAGTTTTTCCATGAAGTATCTGGGGAAAACTACGAAGCGGTGTGCAATTCAGTATGTTAATGTGACATTATTTCAGCAGCTTTCGTTTGACTTTACGAAGCAAAATGTGTTCATTCTATAGGGTGGTGATGTGAAACTTCTACGAAAAAGGCGTACTACTACACGTACCAAAAATGGATAAAGTTCATCTTTCACAAACCCAACGCGCCCTTTTAGAACCTTTAATTGTCGGCTAATTATAATTATTTAATAATAATAATAATAATAATAATAATAATAATAATAATAATAATAATGTGTACTTCTTCAAGAGATGAAAGTGGACCAATTCAGTCACAAGCTTGCTCTAAAAAACAAGGACAGCAATAAAACAGCAGTCATTTACTACGATCTTGCAGCAATACTGTGCTCAATGCTTCAGCTGTGGAGCTTGCATTTCCTCCAATCGGAAGCAGGATAGGGACAAAAGGAGGGGGTAAAAAAAAAAACAAAAAAAAACACCACACTAATATTAGGACTTCCCATTCTCCATTGGGGTGAGGACGGGACTTTCTCAATTTCGACAGGCGTTTCAAGCCAGCCTTTGGAATTTACAGGATTATAAATCCTGTAGGGGAAAAATGAACCAAAGCACGGCTGGGGAGTTTATTAGAATTCCAGACTGTCCTGTCCAGTGTACAGTGATGGCATTCTGTGCATAGACTATAGATTGCATTGCATTGTACACACTTTTTACACAGAGCAGTACAGTCGTCATTTTTTTTATTCCCGATATTTTAAAAAATATATTTTCCAAGATTTCCAGTGATTCGATTTCATGTGCACAACACATCAAAACTACAGAAGCAATGAGAGGTTCTAATACATTTCCACTCTACAGTGAGCATTAATAATACAAATATAAAATAGATTTCTGATATTTTAAAAAGGACTGATCTGTCCCAGCAGCAGCCCTGCGAGTGTTTTGATTGGGCGGCCCTGAGGCTCCGGGCTGCAGTGTCAGGAGGGGGACCACCGCAGCAGGAAGCACCGGGCTGCGGCCGTCAATCATGCTGGAAACAAAGACCCTTGAGTGGGTACCGAGTGACAAGGCTCCCCGTGCCATTCTCCAGCGCTCTTATCAGCCGACACCAACGGGATTCGCATTAGGAGCTGCTTTCTGGGCGGAGTATCACAATGAAAATAGAGTTGTTTTCATTTTATTCGGGGTGGGCGGGGGGGGGGGTACCATACCCTGGATAAAAACACCCGCCTCTGCCTGCCTGTGTCTCTAGCAGTAATGCTATCACTGCAATACCAGGTTCACGTGCAAGGACTTTATGTGTTGTGATGGTCTGAAGATGTGCAAAACTTCATTGGCGTTCCTTTATAAAACAAACCGCAGTATTCTAATCTTTTAAAAAAAATAGACCCCTCCCCCCCCCATAGTAAAACCATAGCACAGAGTAATAAAGCATCATGCAAAAAATGATAAAGCATAGGAAAGCATTGTAAAGCACAGAGAGGTCTGGTAAAGCACAGAGAGGTCTGGTAAAGCATAGAGAAGCATTGTAAAGCACAGAGAGGTCTGGTAAAGCACAGGGAAGCATTGTAAAGCACAGAGAGGTCTGGTAAAGCACAGGGAAGCATTGTAAAGCACAGAGAGGTCTGTTAAGGCACATTAAAAAACACCACATGGGAAACCAGGGTAAAGTACTATGCTAAATGCAGAGTATAACCGCGGCGGAAATCCTGATACAACTGCAAAAACACAGTGCAAATGGTAAACGCTTGGAAGGGCAGTATTGGTACAAATTGACGAACGATCCCCACAGATGACAGCTGTGGGACTGTTTAGCAGAGAGGTTTGCGCTGCTTAGCTTGTCATCGACACACAGACCGTGTCACTGCCCGACATGGAGAACACTGAGTAATATTCCGGACACTGAGGACTGAAACGCTTTACTGTGGGACAGGTTGTGAAACAGCTGGGGTATCATTTTAAAAGGATTTGCTCAAGTCTTTAAAAAAGAGCTCCTACGTTTTGAACAGGAAAAATATCCATGTTAACTTCACCAAACAGAGAACCCTAACAGCTTGAGAGTGCTTAAGAGACCTTTGCGTTATATTACCGAGCTGTTTGACTCGAGTTCAGTAAAAATGAAAAGCAGGATTACATTTCCTGAACATATAAACCAGATATTTTTGCGATTTTAAAACTGATACAATGAAGTGCTTCAGTCCTCAGTGTCCAGTATGTTTCTCCGTTTTCCCTCCCTGATATTCTCCACATCAGGGAATGGCACGGTCTGTCTGTCATTGTCACGCGAAGCTGGGACTCTGATACAGTGTGATCCTCTCGCTGCTAAACATCACACTGCTTCCTTCCTCGGCCTGCATTAGCAAGGCCCAAAAATCACCGCTCGGATGTTTGCGGAAATAGGAGAACTCAAATAACAAGGTCATTGTTTGTACATGAAGCTCGGGAATTGACAGAACCTTTTCTCAAAACTATATATACTTTTTTACATTAACAGCAGTGTTACAATTTGTTTTGCTTTCAATAAAAATGGTGCAAAATGGCAAATGTCTGTAAATGTGCAGCTTTGGCCATATATATATTATTTAACATCATGTAAATCAAAGAAACTATGAAAAGATATTGCAAGAGTCTACCGGAAGACAAGAATCATAGTACAGTTTTTCATGAAGTAGAAGGAAAACTACAAAGTGGTGTACAATTCAATATGTTAACAAGGGAGCATTATTCAGCAGCTTTCACTGGACTCTATGAAGCTGAGGGAGTTCATTCTATATAGAGGGGGTGCAATTCAATATGTTAACAAGGGAACATTATTCAGCAGCTTTCACTGGACTCTATGAAGCTGAGGGAGTTCATTCTATATAGAGGGGGTGCAATTCAATATGTTAACAAGGGAACATTATTCAGCAGCTTTCACTGGACTCTATGAAGCTGAGGGAGTTCATTCTATATAGAGGGGGTGCAATTCAATATGTTAACAAGGGAACATTATTCAGCAGCTTTCACTGGACTCTATGAAGCTGAGGGAGTTCATTCTATATAGAGGGGGTGCAATTCAATATGTTAACAAGGGAACATTATTCAGCAGCTTTCACTGGACTCTATGAAGCTCGATTAGTTCATTCTATATAGAGGGATGCTATAACAGCCATAGCTGTGCGGACTCGAGTAATACATGGATAAGGGCACCGAATACTCATTGTCGGATCTCCACATTATCCAGTGTTGTGCTGTAGGTCCTCCTGTCTCCCTCTCCCTCTCCTTCCTGTTTTCTGGGTATTTTTAGTGCTCACATGGGAAGGGAAGTGAAGGCTATTCCAGAGTATGGCTCACTTTCTGTCACTATTCTATTTTCAAGAAAAAGGAAACACAAGGTCTTCCTAGAGCTGAACACACACAGCGTGGGGTCTGGGTTAACCACTTCAGAGCTGAAAGTGTGTGTGGGGGGGGGTAGCAGAAACTTCACCCTGCACTGCGCTGCTATACAGCAGGAAAAAAAAAACGTTTCATTAAACACTGTTAATAGTGGACTGTCTCTATAGAACATAATATAGCTAATGTACTGAAATCTATCCAACCGGCTATATATAATATACAGCACTAGACCCTACTATATTATAAAGACATTTCAGAGGGCTGGATCTCATCAATATCAGGGTCTAGTGCGGTATATTATAAAGACATTTCAGAGGGCTGGATCTCATCAATATCAGGGTCTAGCGCTGTATATTATAAAGACATTTCAGAGGGCTGGATCTCATCAATATCAGGGTCTAGTGCTGTATATTATAAAGACATTTCAGAGGGCTGGATCTCATCAATATCAGGGTCTAGTGCTGTATATTATAAAGACATTTCAGAGGGCTGGATCTCATCAATATCAGGGTCTAGTGCTGTATATTATAAAGACATTTCAGAGGGCTGGATCTCATCAATATCAGGGTCTAGTGCTGTATATTATAAAGACATTTCAGAGGGCTGTGTCTCATCAATATCAGGGTCTAGTGCTGTATATTATAAAGACATTTCAGAGGGCTGGATCTCATCAATATCAGGGTCTAGCGCTGTATATTATAAAGACATTTCAGAGGGCTGGGTCTCATCAATATCAGGGTCTGGTGCTGTATATTATAAAGACATTTCAGAGGGCTGGATCTCATCAATATCAGGGTCTAGTGCTATATATTATATGCAGATGGATAGATTGATTAATAACACTAGTACAATCAGCTGTATTGTGTAAAACTGTATTTCACACACCACAGCTCAAACTTCAGAAAGTGGGGGTTTGCCCTCTGTTACAGTAGCTCCTTGCATGGCGATGATGCCAACGACAGGCTCGGCTTTAAAAATGAGCGTGCAGTTTCTTGACCAGCCCGTTGGGTGGACAAGTGGCCTGTCTGCAGTGTCCAGCTGTGCCACCGACCACCGGGGCTCAGAGGGGTCAAAGGGGGAATAGGAAGTGGTCAGTTCAAAAACAGGGTAGGCAGGATTGGAAAGATTTATGACGGCAGGGGTTTGTGAAGAAAGCAGAACAGCGATGACAAAATTCCAGTGCGTTCGGGGGGGAGGGTGGGGGGGAATTTCCCATAATAACTGTGCAATTCAGAATTACAATCTAAAACGTTTCGGAATTTCAAATAAACAAATAAAAATCGGAATGCAAATGTTTTGCTGCTGCTTTATTTTTAACATGGATGTTAACATTTACTCATAAACTCCTCTATTATAAGGACTCAATTAGTGTGTGTTTTTTTTATGAATGGCAGGCCGGGCTTTCTTAAAAATAAATAAATAAAATCAGAAGATAAAAGCGGCCATCAGGACAGCTTCCTCTTTCCCACACTCTCAAGCGAAGGGGGACTGGAGGCGTGTGTGTTAGTATCCGTGTCTCTCTGTGTGTGTCACTGCGCTGGTATCTGTCTGGGTGTGTATATGCCTCTGTTAGTATACGTTGGTGTTTCTCACACAGATTCTTTAAGCTCTCTTGTTGCACAGCACACTGTAAAGCACTCCCCAGAGTGCGGACAGCCTGCTGATCGCGAGTTCCTTGTCATAACCCTATCACCTGCTGACTGGGCTCTGCAGAGGCACAACAAGAGGAAACCAACATGCCAAACGTACAGGGAACTATTGAAGTAGTATTTGGCTTTGTTTAAAAATAACCAATATATTATTTTAACAAGTGTTAAAAAAAAGATACAAACATTGTAAACACGCTTTGAAAAGTTCCCCTGTAGAACTAAAGTGAAGCTGGCTGGAGAGAAGGGAGGAGGTCACATTCATGGATGTGAGGTGAAAGAACGTGACGGGCCCTCTGGGAGCCGCCACCTGTACAGATTCAGACTAATTTGTCTGGAAGCCAGCTGTGTGACTCTTCGGCTCGAAGACCGGGTTCAGGAGGAAGTTAAAAGAGAAGGGGCAACGCTTTATTCCGAGTGGCACAAGTGAACAGTGGTACTTAATTGCTATGTCATTAACCAGTTGAAGTTTGGAGACATCTGAATAAAAAAATAAAAAAGTTTATCAACTTTCTCTCGTTCTTCTAAGACAAGTCGACACGAGAGATTGTGGTTTTTAGACTGTTGAGGTGTCATGGGTTGAAGAACTGAAACCGAAACACAAAGGATTTAAAAACAACTTGTAGTAAAAGCAGGATTTATTAATAAAAAAAAATTAAAAAATTACCAGCTATTTTTCAGATTTAAAAAAAAAAGGGGGACGTTTATCACAGCGACTGTCCTGGCTTTTTCTAGCACAGCATAAACACAGACCCCCCTTCCCTCCCCCGAGTCAGGTTACAGAAGAACAGGATATTAAAAAAAAATTTAACCAGGAAAGTCCCATTGAGATTAGAATCTCTTTTACAAGACAGAGACCTGTTCAAGAAGGTGGAATATACCACAAAAATACAAAACAAAAACAACAACCACCAAACTTCATCAATTACAAGAAACAAAATTTATGAACGGACACCAAAACAAAACCAGCTACGTGGATGTCAATTTTGTGGTATCCAGACAGTAAGTTTCCTCTCTTCCTAAACATTATTCCAAGATTATAAGCTTAACGCTAAAAGTAATTCCCATTTTAGTAAGGGATCTTGGGGTTTTGCCAAGTACAGCCTTACAAAGAATTATGTACCAGATTTCAACCCTCGAAGATAAAGTAGTAAGACCAGACAGTCTCTACTAAATCACAGTGATGGGCAGAAAAACGCAGGCTGTTTGCAAACCTCAATGCAGGTTGGTTCAAAGCGTCCAGTTTCTATAAGACCTTGGGTAATAGATACTCGGGAGAAATCAAGCATCTTAAAACGGCTTCTAAAAAGTCTCTTGCATTTTACCAGCTGTGGCTGTACCCTTCCTCTTGCGATTTTAAATGAATTGCATGTGGGGCCTATAAAGTTATCACTTAAAAATTAGACAACCACTAATCACGTCATTGTGTGTGTGTGTGCGTGCGTGCGTGCGTGCGTGCGTGCGTGCGTGTGGTGGTTAATTTTTTGAGGGGGCTAATCTTCACCCTGTTTGGGACCCTCAGCACATTCCCCTCACCCCAACCCGGTTCTGGGGTCCACCTCTGATCTCTGCAATCGCAGGAAAGCAGGCAGCCTGTCCAGTGTAGCAGATTGCGATAGCACACCTGCCTCCCCACACCTGTCCTGATCGAGCGCAGAGAGCAGCATACCAACTGCCAGTTAAACAGGATGACAGCACTGGCTGAAGAGAGCCAGGTGTGTGTGTGCTCAGGGAGCGCTGGCAGAGAGGGAGGCACACTGCCGGCGAGAAGGATCATTAGTTCAGTATGAAACCATTTTTTTTTAAATGAACAGGTCATGTAGAAATCAAGGAACCACCCATTAAATTTACATTAGTAAGTGTTTCAAGAACATTATGGATTACGATACTGGCAGCACCCAATTTTCAAATACAACTCTGTGGGAACCAAAAAAAATAAAAAGGAAGCAAAGACCGATTAAGACTTAATAGGAGTTTCACTTTTATGCAGCGTTGAGGATCCCAGATCGAGAAACGAAAAGGTCATTTTAGTAGTGTTATTATTATTATTTGCACTGAGTGTAAACGACACTGTGTTTAAATCTGAAGCTTGCATTGTAACCCTGTGCTGCCCTGAAGCACCTGCAAAAGGTCGCCTTGGATACAGGCATGTGACAAAAATAATAAATAAAGCCAGTGACAGAAGTGTGAGGGGGGAGGGGGGGGGGGGGGGAGGGGGGGGGGAGGGGGGGGGGGGGGGGGGAGGGAGGTGAGGGGCGGGCCCACCCACACAGCAGTTCAGTCTCCATGCCTCAAACCTGCCCTGGACTGGCGGGCCCACCCACACATTAATATCTGTGCCTGGTTGATATGCAGAGACAACTGGCCAAACCCCCCCCCCCTGGCGTCGAGATACCTTCCTGTAGAAGTCTCAGCTAAGACGTTTATCAGCTGTGCGGGCAGGCTCTGACATGGAGACTAGCTAAACTGTCTTGCTCTTAGATGGAGGGTCAGTACGTTTAGTCACGGTGCATTTCAGAATTTACAGAGACACCCCTATCCAGTTACTTACCGGAACTTACTTTCCACTCCTGCATTCTCTGCTAGATAATAAACCATAGCAAGAGGTTTTTTTTGTGTTTTATTTTCCTTTTTCTGTGTTTATTTAAAAAAAAAAAGTAGACATGTCTTCTAGTGTCACCTTTGTCCATTGGACTACCTACATTTCAGCTGCGTCTATATGGAACAGGACAGGCCGACAAAGAAATGTCTGTTATCCATTCCATCCAGGATGCCCAAGTTTCAAGTACAATGCTACAGGAAACTGGTTGTAAAACATCAGGCAGGGGAATAAGACTCCCGTTGCATAGCAGTTTAATCCGTTTCAGGTTTTAATAGATTTAAGCTTTTTTTAGTCACTGTGTGCATAGGTGTAACAAGCTCAGGTGTGTCTTATTAAACTCCTTGTAAAACCAGGAATGGATCAAACTGCTATGCAATGGGAGTCTTATTTCTGTCCAAGAAGAAAATACGGCCAGCTATCATTTCTAAGCCAATTAGATGCATGAAAAAAATTAGAAAGCAGCCAGCCAGAGAAGGGCCTTGTTGACACTCCGCTTTGGTACCGGGGTACACTGGCATGGCGGTAAACGTTTAGAAGAGGAACCGAGCAAGCAGTCTGTGGAGGGTTAGAACAGAAACATCGCGATGGAGAACAGTGCATATGAAGGCAGCAGGAATTCCCGCGCTGTGGGCAGTGCTGTGACCACCACAGGTATACGACGCATCAAAGGAGACAGAGAGGCCTCCTTTGAAGGAACAGCTCCCGCCTCTCTCGTGATAAGCCGAGAGCAGTCAATCATTCCCACCTCTTTTGGATGGGAAAGAGGTTAGAAAGACAACAAGATTTATTACAGCAAAAAAAAAAAGAAGCAAATCCTCAGGGAGACATTAAAACTACAGCAGAACAGAAATAGGACCGCACATTAAAAAAAAGGTAATCAAGTTCAGGGTTTCTATATTATTACTTTAGAACTATATTTCCCTTCACTGCAATGAAGCATCTTGCCAAGCTAAACCTTTGCGCAACTTTTCTGAAAACGACAGCATGGGGGAGGAGGGAGGACAATAACTCCAAAGTGTCTATCATATTGAGATTTCTACATGCCAGCGCAGAGATGGGTCTTGATCACAAAAAGGATTACCAGGGGAGGTTTGTAACCCGTTTATTGCAACAGGTTGGAGCTTGTCACAATACGGGCACTTCTTTCCGACACATACCAATGTAACGTGGCATCAGAATGCGAACCTGGCTTGGCACTAACTATACTCTTTCATGCATTTTCAAAATCTTTGCAACAGTGTTGGCAGTCCTATGTAGATTTCAAAATGTGACATTTTTCCAATTTGTCAGTTTTTCCACTAAGTGTATGGAAAACTACAAGGCAGTATGGAATTCAATATGTTGATGCAACATTATAATAGCATATATAGTTCTATAGGGCGATGCAAAACTTTTGTCCATAGCTGTACATCTTTAAAACAGATCAAAATAAACAGAAACACAAGAAAATATTCTTAAAACCATTATAGGATGCATTTGTGATACACTGGGCTTATATAAAACTGCCTCTAATCAAGTTCAGTGCGTTTCATTCTCTTACTCGTTCCTGGGTCAGAACTGCAATTAAAAACTACTTTAACCCTTTAAAAAAAATTAAAAGGTACAAGGGACACGTATCTGCCCCGCAAATAAAATTATGCTAACTTTCTTATTTTTGCACGAAAACAGGATTTAAAATTCTGGTCGTTCAGATTTCCTCCTCTTGGTACTCAAGTCGCTCTCAAATGTATTTTAACAAGAAACCATTTGAGCAGCAAGCGCTCAGTTCCTGTTGCACCTTAAATTGGACTTTTAGTTTGTAATAATCTCAATACTTCCTCTCCCGGGCTAGCTGCCTCCCCTCTCCACTTTCCCACGTTTATTCCAGTAGTCTGTCCACGTCGCTTTACGACACTTGGTTCAAAAGACTAGGATCAGCTCCCCTCAGGTTGCGAGAAGTGTGCTGAAAATGCTTGTGCACATCAAAAGGAAACTCATCACGCCTTTCTCATGTAATAGGGTGTGACTCTGTTCACGATCTTTCGCTGCAGACTCGAGCCCTCCCGTCCTGAATGAGGCTGCCTCTTGGCAGCAGGGTGTGGAAGTGTGCCCTGGCTCAGAGGAGGATAGCTGGGGTAATTCGTGAGGATTGTTACACACACACTACAGATCTGAGCTCAAGGTTCAAAGCAAGGCAGCTTTGCTGTAATAAAACAGCAATTTTTTTTTTTTTTTTTTTTACTGTTTAGCTGGGGGGAAATACATCTGGGGAAATTACAAACAGGAGTGTCCTTTTGCAATAAGAATATTGTTTCCATGCAATGGAAATAAAAATGCATTGCTGTGCATTTACAAAATGTACAACATCTCTTTCTCTTTCAGTCTCTCGCAGTTTCGAACGGCTTATCTGGGAAAAAAAAAAGACAAACAAAAAAATTACAGCAATCTCCTTGTGCAATAAAAAAAAAAATAAGGGGAATGTTTATTAAAATGCAATTACATTTATGGTCCTTTTTTACTGCATGGATGACGCAGCAAAAAAGTCCAGTTCTTTTGTTCCTTCTCTCTCCCTTGTTTTCACTCTTATTTTTCACAGTGATATATCAAGAGCGAAAATTCTCGATTTTGCTGCGACAATTTATAAAACTTACCCAAGACTGACGTATATATTTGCTAACCTTAAAACATCCAGTTATTTTTTTCCTTTCATTAACTTTGGGATTTGAAAACTTGGCTCTGAAGAAAATAAATTAGGCCTGTATTAATAAACTATAGCTTGCCAGTAAATGCATAGGGTCCTTATGCAAATACTAGAAGTGTATTGTTTTAAAAAGAAGAACCATGGGCAAACCCACGCTCGAAAACTTTCTTATTAATTTAGTTACAATTGATTTTGACTACAAAAAAAAAAGTCAAAATGAAACTATAATAAATAAATAAATATTCTCCTCCTAAGAACAAATGATTTCACCAGAAGAAAAAATAAAAGTTCTTCACATGTCCTTTGATCAAACCCGATACGAATATTCCCACTGCAACACCTCTAATGAGAAGATGGAAAACCAAAAAAAACACAGGAACTGTTAACTCGTAAAAGCAGGGGGGCTGGAGTGAGGTGAAGCCCCCAGTTCAGGAGAGGTGTGTGGGGCCCCAAGGTGCAGCCAGTGCCCTGGTCTTCCATCACCGCTGGGAACAATCTGGAGAACTCTCCCACAGTTCTGTAGCTAGGGGAACGGGAGAGAGGAGGCGCTAATCCCGACGGCCGGGGCTGTGGGCTTGTGCAGTGTACGTAGAGGGAGACGCATCAAAAGAGCAGGAGGCCTCCTGCGAGCAGAACAGGTTTCTGTGCAGTCATTTCCTGCCATTGCTAGAAAGGGACTTGAAAAAAAAAAAAAGAGGAAATCTGCACAAGGACAAAATGTGAAACGTATGTGTGTGTGTGTGTGTGTGTGTGTGTGTGTGTGTGTGTGTGTGTGTGTGTGTGTGTGTGTGTGTGTGTGTGTGTGTGTGGGGGGTACAATACTGGAAATAAATCAAAGGATGATAAAGTAACGAGATCCTTACAGGCCATCTCGTACAATCTTGCTCATGTTAAAACTAATTTTTAATACAAGTTCCTTTGAACAATTTCACCGTGCTAATCAACACAATGAAGAGTTAATTTAAATACAAAAATCCCATGCATACTAATGCAAATATACCCTATGGAAGTATGGAAGATGAAGCTGTGAAGTTTAAGCTGTTTATTGCAATGATGTTGCTATGTCATGCGTTCCGTGCATGGGGTGGTATCTATACACAGGATAAACTGCATTGAGAGTCTAACAAATCCTGAACAACGATTAGTCGACATAAAATCTAATGGAGAGCTCTGCATGGCCCGGTCCTCCCCCGCGTCCCCCGCGGTCACCCCCCCCACCGTCGGCGCCCCCCCCCCCCTCCTGTAATACAGATTATAGAACATTGTCTATGCAAGAGTGCCAGAAGCCAATGGGTGTGCAGCACTGGCCATCCTGTTCAGAGCAAGTAACCCCCCCCCCCAACTTTTCCCCAGGCATAACTGAAAAGAGTTCAGATTTTTAATACAATCAATAAAACGGCTCTTTGATCACTTTTCCACACGATATTGGTACAGAGTTGGTATTGTCTCTCTCTCTCTCTCTCACACCTTGGCCACTGTGCACACTCTCACCCTCTGCTGGATCAAAGCTAGAACTACCTCCAGGGGCTCCGGGATTGGGGGTTTGAGGGGGTTCAGTAGCACATACAAAAATTCTCCTCCAAATGTCAACGCTACTCACCGTTAGCAGGCAAAATTAGCTTTAGCACTGGTTCTAAACAGGGAAGGAACAGGAACTGCAAGCAAGAGAGGGTTGAGGATTTCTTCCCGTTCTGAGAGATTCGTCAATGGGAGGACTGTTTGCACGTCACAAAGGCTGAAAGAACCGCAATGCATTTTTATTTTCTCCTTTCCAAAAGAAAAAAAACCCTACTAATTTTAAACTGGATGGATGAAAAAACGCTTTAAAAAGGTCTCAAAAACATCATATTGAGAGAGAGAGAGGAGTTAGCGGAGAGAGGGGTGGGGGGGAGCAAGGAATGTCAATGCGCTCCAAAGCAAATAAACAGATTGCCTATCAGTTGCTTTTAACATAAGCAAGCTGCTAATCTGCAATGAAAACAGATCAGCAAAAACTGCAGGGGGGGGGGGGGGGGGGGTTAAACAGGAAATCCTCATCTCTCTCTCTCTCTCTATGGAAAAGGAAAGATCACAGAGCTTGGATCCGACAAAATCATTTCCTACAACTCACCTGTTTTGCACGACCTTCCTTCCATTTTGCTATATTGGTCTCGGCTGTGCAGTTTTGAAAGAATCACACGTTACAGCAAACCTGTTCCCTATCTGTTACTACACTGGCAGGCCATGCTTTCAGCTAGCCTTGTAATTCCTCTGCCATTTCACCTGGTTAAGTGCAATTAAAAACGGATAGTCCTAAGAGCTAGAGAAACTGAAACGTGAACAGGTGAGCCGCTCTGAGACCCCTGTATTGCGATTATTAATGGGGAAAAACTTTATCCTTTTGCATTTATACAAAAAGGGCGACCACCCAGCCTAGCACGTTCCCAATGCACCCTTTTCAGACCCCCCCCCCCCCCCCCCCCCCCCCCAAAATCCCTTTCCTGCCATCTAGACCTGGTGCTCACCTTACAACCTTTATCCTTCTTCATGAGATCTATTAAGCCAGCAGCTCCAATTACCCAGAGACAATCCCACACACACTCTGGGAAAGTCATTAGGGAGGTAGCAGTGTGACCCTGGGGTTTACCCAGCATCGTTTCTTCAATTGAACCCCCCCCCCCCCCCCCCAGCACAGGTGTCACACAGGAAAAAAAAAAAAAAAAAAAAAGAAAAATCAACCAAGTAGATTTGACAAATGGCACCGTGACCGTGCTTACATCATACATAGCACAGCTGTCACGTTATAGGGCATTCCACATTATAACCCATTACATATATACTGTGCACACACACACACTGCTGTGCAAAAGTCTTAAACACGTTGCATTTTTCGACTCTGATCCATTATGAGCATCGACAATTTACTCAAACCCTCCTCTTGTGTTTTCTACTATTATAACAACCTTGACTTGCATAAAGAAGGAAAAACATTGAGTGAAATCGCTCGATTTTCAAGGTGTGGTATCCGAAGCACAATCAACAAGCACAGAGAAACATCAGCTGTAATTGACAAACCCAGGACTGGAGGACCCAAAACGCTGTCTAACAAGGATGAGCAATACTTGAAGATAATATCCTTAAGGAATAGAAGGAAGACAAGCAACAGAACTGGCAGAAGGCACGGGTGTCGCTGTCCATCCATCAACAGTCCAGAGCACCTTTGACCATTGTTCCATAGTCCAATTCCTGTGTTCTCATGCATATTTTAGCCTTTTAGTCTGGTTCCCCTTTCTTAACAGAGGTATTCTTGGATTACTGGGAACCAGTCTAAAGAAATACAGATACTGAAAGCAACTGCATCTCAATCCGCTGGAAGGACCGGGGTGCGACTGGCACAGCTGTCTCCCCTCGTCACCCCCCCCCCCCCCCCAGACTGACTCTCAGGGGTTTGGAGATTCGTCAAGCCACGTAAGGACTGGGAGCTATTTGACCCCCGACCTTCTGCTGGGTGCTAAGCTGACAACTGTCACCAGAAGCAAGAGGAAGTGATTTGCACCCCGCAGGGGCGGTTATTGAGGTAAAGGCTAATGCTATGGAACTAGAAGCCACCGAGAAAAAGGGCTACATCTGCTCTTTCAATACAATAATGCTTATCTGTGAACTTGAAGCTGTTCTGCATACCTTGCTAACAGCTGCTGTAGCCACTTTGGGATCTGTGACAGAGCAGGCAGAAGGAACAAAAGTTGATTTCAGATGCAGGGGGGTGGGGGGGAGTGAATTGCACAGTACCTGAAATGAGTGTATGGAAAAGGTAGTTTAATAAATCAGATTTTAGCCAAATGCCGAGAGTCCCGATCTCTGGATTCCTGGAAGTCAAATTACATTTTTATTTTAAAAAAAAAAAAAGCGTGCCATCGCAGGGTTTGGGGAGGACGGGGTTAAATTCACACGCTCCGAGACTTCCCTGCTTGAAATCCTCGGCTGGGCGGTAAACAGGAAAGGAAGGAGCAGTGAGTTTATTACGCTGTATAGAACTGTATAGAGGTCTATAGGAAAGAGAACTCCACTCTCAACACTGCAGAGCTGTATAGAGGTCTATAGGAAAGAGATCTCCACTCTCAACACTGCAGAGCTGTATAGAGGTCTATAGGAAAGAGAACTCCACTCTCAACACTGCAGAGCTGTATAGAGGTCTATAGGAAAGAGATCTCCACTCTCAACACTGCAGAGCTGTATAGAGGTCTATAGGAAAGAGAACTCCACTCTCAACACTGCAGAGCTGTATAGAGGTCTATAGGAAAGAGAACTCCACTCTCAACACTGCAGAGCTGTATAGAGGTCTATAGGAAAGAGAACTCCACTCTCAACACTGCAGAGCTGTATAGAGGTCTATAGGAAAGAGATCTCCACTCTCAACACTAAGGGAGCTGTACATAGGTCTACAGGAAAGAAATCTCCACTCAACACTGCACAGCTCTATAACAGATAAACACCTATTTTTAAATTTTACAAAAGTGGAATCAAACAACCAAGTAATGCCATTCAAAGCCTTTCTTTCATTTTGTCTCAGTCTGACCCTTCCATGGTAGCCAACACAGAGATTTTCTTTGCAAAAATAAATAAATAAAATAGTTAAAAAATGGACGATTTAACAAAAACTTCGGTGAGCGACCAAGGGACGAGTTTGGGCAGAGAGCTGGCTCGCTGGCTAGCATCCAGCGCAGAGTGTGAAGAGATAACAAAAAACAAAAACAGCTTGCGAACCCCAGTCCTAAACATCCTGCGTTTGCAAAACAGGATACATATTGAAAAACAACAACAGCATCAGGAACAGAGCAGAGACACACGAACGATAAAATTGTGAAGAGGAGATTGATGGGCAGCGGGAGAAAGGTTTTCTTTGTCTGGTCCCTTTCTTCATGCCTCAAGCCTGCCCTGGACTGGTGGGAGCACCCTTTCTCTTAGGGGGTGAGAGAGGGAGGAAGCAGGTCAGTCTCCATGCACCATTCAATTTCTCCTTGTGTGTAGCGGAGCTCAGAGGCTCACAACATAGCGTTGCTGTGGTCTTAGTCAAAGTGTGTCGGTTTCATTTTCAAATTCCACCAACATGAAGATCACAAAAGGAAAAAGAAGGGGAGAGGTCTGCAAGAAGAGGAATTTTGCCCTAAAGCCAAAACTGAAAAATTTACTCCATATGAAACCGTTTGCATTTTTAAAAAGACTGTTTGTTTAAAAAGACAGGGCTGGCATTAAATAAAATCGATGCGAAAGCAGGGAAACAAAAATGACCTTAAAAATGAGCAACGTTACACGAGATAGCCCACGCAGGATTCAGTGCACACAGAAAAAAGAAGCATAGACAACATTTCAATTTTGGTTCCAGACCGCTGTCCATGCATTTCATTAACCCGTGAAATGACCAATTAATGAAGAGAGAAGCACCTTTCTGATCCACTCACTTAGCAATCCTGTTATAGGAACGAATGTGGGAATACTTATCCCAACACTAACTCAAATGTGGGGACAATAAGCAGATATTAACAGGAGTGATATTTAGCAGGTTTGACTGCAGCTCTGTAATGATTTTGTTCAGACAATCACACCTCATCCTGAGTCTGTAACCCTAAAGCAGACCTCATCACAGGACCAGTGATGTAATTAAGACTCCTGCTGCACAGCAGTGTCACCCATTCCAAGTTTTACTACCAGCTTGATCAGCCCCAGTGTGTCTAGCTAACAAGCTCAGGTGTGTCTTGCTAAGCTCTCTATGACAACGGGAATGGATCAAAGCACTATGCAGAAGGGAGTCTTGTTCCCATCCTTGTCAGGATGACCACAGGGAGAGTCTGGTGCACAGACTGTAGATTGGATCTGGGGAAGAGCTATTTTAAAAAAGCTAAGAAAACACAAACAGCAAAAACAACAATAAAAACGTCAATATCTGAACCACAAGGAGGAACTGTCCTGGTTGAACTGAACTGTCTGCTCCCTGTTTGTGCAGCTCCCTCTTTACTTTGGTTTGCTTGCTTGTTTTCCCAGCAAGACTCACGTGATTCCTTCCTCTAGTTCCTCTCTGTTCAGTCTGAAAAGTCCCACCGTCTAAAGAAATATTTTCCTTACAAACCAGAGAAACAGATAAAAACAGCCAGGTAAAAAAACAAAAAAACAAAGCTTTTCCTTCCTAGATTTTTTGTTTTGTTTTTCATTCATTTTTACAAAAATGGGAACCCAGTACAACTCAGAAATAGAATTCAAGGTCTCTTAAGCACGCTGTCGTTATTTGGTTTCTCAGTTTTGTAACACATTCTTATAACAAGCTGTATAAGATTTCTATTTACTTTTTAAACATAAATCCTAACTCCCCCCCCCCCCCCCCCCCCGAAAAAAGAAGGACTTTTTTCTGAATTAGGACCAGGTGACTTAATCCTTGGTCCACTGGTTAAATAAAACGACACACGTTGTTTCGTGTTTAAAATTATTTGCTGAGAAGGTTAACTCTTCCTCTTGTATTCTTCTATAAAAAGATTTCCTCTCCCTTGGTGAACAACTTGTTTGTCACATTCCCCAGTTTGAGGTTGCTGTATCAAACCCCCGAGTCTGCCCTGGTGTGCCGTGCAGCGGCCTGAAGCCCAGTCTCCTGAAACCAGGTTCCAAGCCACACAGTGGCTCCGTGTTCCCTCAGCTTGAGTGTTTCAATCAAGCCAAGAGCAGATTCCATGCATCACACTGCCTGTGGATTCCGATCCAGCTTTTGGTGGTTCCCCGAGAAGGTCAGGGGGTACGGTTTGCATTCATACCCAGCTAAGGGGCAGTCTGTATTCGGCTATGGGGTGAGGATGCAAAAACAGACCGTATGCTCTCAGACTGGATCTGGGGAACGTTTTCTAGGAGTCCAGTCCTAAAAACTCAGATCCACGCAGCCCTTATTTTTCTTATTTCTACTTTGAAAAATCGTATGAAATCCCTTTATCTTGCCACCACCATGCTGCACAGCAGGTATTAGAACACCCAAAAGTGATTAAAAAAAAACAACACACATACAAGAATAGTGATCGAATGATCAATAAATGCAGAATTGATCATGCATACGGTATATTTACAATTACAAAAGACGTTGCAACGCTCGTCTCCAATTACAATGCGATTGTAATTACAAATTGCACAGCTGTGATTGTAATTGAGCCTAGTTGTGGGATAATGACATTTGACGAGACTCCCTCTACAATCTGAGGGAATGCTTGGGAGGGGAAGACAAACACGCTGGTCTTGTTGACAGACAGGGAGCTGTTTGTTCAAAAAAGCAAAAAAAAAAACACAGACAGACTGCGGAGAAAGCAAGCAAGCAAGCATTGTGACCTGCACCACGGCAAAGCAGACAGCTTCCTGCAACTGGGGCTGGAAACTAAAATGCGGAGGTCAGCCCTAGGAAGTGGAGTCTTCCTGACTCGGCCACGCTTCCCTATCCTGGTGTCAGTGGCAGAGTCAGAGCCTGCAAAGCTGTACACCTCGCTGGCCACTTCATTAGGACCCTTGATTTCGGATCGGTTTGGCCAAGCCCTGATCATAGACTCTACAAGGTGTATCGAGGGACGTTGAGTCTATTTCATGGGAGTTGGTGGGGGAGGGGGGGGGGGTGGATGATTGCCATGAAGATTTTTCAACTTTCAACTTTTTTGAATGAAGAAGAGCTGAGGAGGGATTGGGAGGAAGCAGTGTGGCTCTAGTAGTTTAAACTGAGGGACCGCGAGGGAGGGAAGCAGTGTGGCTCTAGTGCAGCTGAGGAGGGACTGGGAGGGAGGGAAGCAGTGTGGCTCTAGTGGAGCTGAGGAGGGACTGGGAGGGAGGGAAGCAGTGTGGCTCTAGTGGAGCTGAAGAGGGACTGGGAGGGAGAGAAGCAGTGTGGCTCTAGTGGTTAGAACCGAGCAGGGACTGGGAAGGCAGCAGTGTGGCTCTAGTGCTAAGAGCCAAGGAAAGACAGCAAGGGAGGATATATATATTCGTATGAGCTTAACATGCAGCCTACAGCACTCAGTATTCCCAGGTGGTCTCCCATCCAAGTACTAACCAAGCCCAACATTGCTTTGCTTAAGCATTGCGTGGTAAGTTTGATTTGAAGAGCTTTTTGCCGTCAGAGACGTTGCCCAGGGGTCACTGCAAGGAAGTAGCTCTTCTTGAACCCAGGATGATATATTACAACTAAGAAAAAGCAGCTTGTACTGAAAGCCCTGTAAATTACACAGCCCATAAAATAACCACCTCAGGATCATTCCAGTGCAGGAATACCTGCAGCTGAACTTGAACTTCAGGTCCTGTGGCATGCAGAGCCTCGAGGGAAGGAGAGCAGAGCAAAAGCGATCGCAAACTCAAAACTCCCTTCGTGGTGCAGCATGTGAAGGCTGTGTCTACCAGTAAGGATGCACTGAAGGTTCTGCCATGGAATTCCCTTACAGTTCCATAGAACACAAAACAAAGCAAGATTCCAGAAGACTATGGGTGACATCATCGCATTCTTAGTGTGAGAGAGCGGGGTCGTGGGGTTCGTTGCTACCCCTTGGAAAATGCTGTAGCCCTCAAATGCATTTAATGACAACCAATCGTGCCCGTTTGTTCTGAAAATGCGACAATAAGTCATTGAACAAGTGTTAAAAGAACACAATAACAGCATTTGTCAAGTCAATTAAAAATTATTTTTAGACGGGAGGAACAGACAGACTAGAAAAAGACACTGCTATCTAACCACACAATCTGAGCACTGTCGAATGTTAACCCGAGTTTCATCACAACTGGATAAGCTTTTATCTTCCAGATGATGGTCTGCTCAAAACGATTTGTCCAGTTGTGTAGAAAGCTCTGATGAATGGTGAGTCACTCCCTCGTTGTTTTCCCCTCAAAGTGGGCACTGCAGTTACTCGAAACAGATGAATTCCATGTTTAAATATTTACGTGTTTCAAAATAATTCTGTAATCAAATTTTGTGAGGAACGACGCATTTCCCCCACAACTTCGCAACAGACCATGAAGAGATTTCCTTCGGATACCAAACCAGCCAGACTAACACAAAAACATAAACTAGATGCACTATTAAACTGTACGTTGATTTGAACTACAGACACATTCAAGTGTTACTTCATCTACCAATCCTTATAAGACTCTTTCTCTACACAAAATCCAGCCAATAGGGTTACTGTAAACACCTTCAGTGTGACCCACACACTCCGGTAGTGGGGAATGCCAGATGTATGCATGCTGTACACAGGGCTACTTCCACTTATATCAGCAACATGACTATTTAAGGTCAGGGAGATGGGACATTTTCTAAATCAAGACAGAAGTTTACAGACTATTCAAGTTCTATGCGTTTAAAGTGGTCGTAAAAACAAAATATACTACATTGTGCATTCCATTGGAAAGGAACACATAGGCCAAGCCTGTAGAAAATAATGTATGTGGACAATGGGTTGAAGAAAGTTCTAGGTTTTGCTTGCCTCAGTTGCAGGAAGTCCGGTATCACCGCTTGGTTGTGAGGCGGCGCGGGGGGGTGGGGGTGTGGGGGGGAGCATTTCAGTGTTGCACAGGTTATCGCACGCCACAATATGCTTCCCCACCTCGCAATCAGCCTTGAGGATCCCCCTCTAACAGCAGTATATATATTTAAAAAAAAAAAAAGTGTCAATTCATAAAAATTCCAGCAACAACATGTGTAAATGATTTATTACAATATATTAAGAACCAAAGGTTAACCCAGACTGGTAATTATAGAACTATTTAGAAAATGTATACATATATACAGAAACCTATTTGCCATTGACACGTCAGAGAGAGAGAGAGAGATGGAGACGGGAGAGAGACCATTCATTAAAAGGCATGCTTGCTATAAATGAATGAATGACCCAATGACTTGAACCATCGTTAAAACAATAGAAAACACTGGACTCTGTGTATCATACATAGCTATGTTTGGATTAGCAGTGAAGAACCTTGCTATGTCACACACACAGCAGTAGCACCATGGGCCAATTCAAAGCCATTCTTACACCATCTTACCACCACCAACAGCAGCTACATTGACGCCCAGCTGTTGCTCAGAGAACGCCGGGAAATGCAATTTCAGCTAAATGACATCAGTATTGTGTGGAAACAAGTCTCTGTTTTTGTAAATAGATACAAGATGTTGGACAATTGTGTAGTGTAGCGTGCTCTGCTGGGCTGTGCTGTGCTGTAGTGTGCTGTGCTAACCTAGCGTTTGGAGGGGAGTTGAGTCAGGCTGCGGTTCTCTTTGGCGTGTTCTCATGCAGTTTTCCTTAAAAGAAAAAGAAAAAAAAGGAACAAACTGACAGGCTGGAATGACACACCAGTCCTGACAATGAGTCACAATTGCAGAAACCCTTCAGCTGAAGTATCCTTTACAAGCAGTTAATCATCTTAACAGCGTGATTGCAACACAGAGAGAACACGATTAGAATACACTTTGCCATTTGCTTTAGCATTTAAGAGTCACAACATATTATTAAAATATGTTCACATATACAGTATGATTAATTATAAGAGAAGCCTAAACTAAACTTTTACCAAAACTGGCAGAATGGGAGTGTTGTTACAATACCTTGATATGCTGGTATTTCTATTTATAATGTTTTAAAATGCAAAACATCATCATGGTACAGCGAGAGAGTCTGCAGTACATGTTTAATGTGTAACCTAGTTAGATACTTCTATTGGAATTTCTATAGCATGCCCCCCCCCCCCCCCCCACCCCACCCCACCAATATAAAAGGGCATATACAATCTGTGTCATGCTATCACTGGGATTAAAGCACTTGGTTCAATATCCATACATGTTCTCATTTAGTCAGATGTATCACTGCCTTAGTTGAAAGTCCAAAGCACATTAAGCCAGACTGCAGAGTACTTTGAGACTGTCCCACAAGGAGACTGCAAATCAGCTTAAATGAGGTCACCTGGTTATGACTTCACCACCCTAACAGAGGTGTCACGCTGTCTACCGCCTTACCACAAGACCCTAAAACCGCCAGGAGACAGGTCAAGAGCCTTGACAAGCCTTGCTTTATTACTTTGAGATTAAGTCAGTTATTTGGCACAGCAATGCCCTGTCTTTATCAGGAGAATCAGCTGCAGTGGAGTTTCTGTTTATCGCATGCAGGCATTTTGCAGAATTAGCTATGACGTCACTTGTGGGCATTAAAAAAAAAAAAAGAGAGATGTTAGAATAAGTGTTCAGAACAGATGCAGGTTTTGGCCCACGTCTTGAAGTTTCTGGAATCAAGGGCTGTTTACAGTATTTGTATATTTTAGATTAAGGGATGAGGTTGTGCAAAAGTATGCAAGCAAAATGTCAAACTGAATAGGAGTCCTCAAAGGTCAAAAAAGATTAGTTAGCCATGGACAAAACTTACCCTCCCCCCAAAAAAAAAAAAAAGATCAAAATGTGTACCAGCTTTAAACCCTGAAATGTAAAGGCATTGCAGTGCAGTGAACACTTCGTTTTCCAGAGCAAAATACTACATTACCAGTTTATAAAGGGGTCTCTTACCCAGTGGGGAAAGGGTTCAAGGTTTGCCTGCTGGAGTCATTTTATAAGAAGCTGCTTAGCTTTCTGGAAAGTGGTTAGTTGTTTAATGACTGGAAAGGAGGCACTTATAGGGGGTGAAACACAAGACTACCTGGAAGTACCGTTTTTAAAATACAAAATAAGACTCCTGTTGCACAGCAGTTTCACGCATTCCAGGTTTTACTATGAGCTTGATTAGCCCCAGTGTATAGGTAACAAGCACAGATGTGTCTTACTAAACACCCCATTTTGGTCCTATACCCCCCCCCCCCCGGTGGGGATTTTTTTAAAAAAAAACACACACACACACACCCCCCCCCACCACCCCCCACCCACCCCAAACCCGCCCCCCCCCCCGGTAAACCGGATCTAACTGCTAAGCAACAGTAGTCTTATTTCCATCCCTCTTTCAAAGGGTTACAAACACGTTCCTGCAAATACAATGAACTGTGCTTGCTGTCAATGTGCAAGTTATCGGTGCATTTTGCCATCTTGTTTTTTGCGCTCTGCATGGGGTTCTGGCCGCTGCTTATCTCCTCGACAGGGAATGCCACAGTTAAATTACACACAGAAACATGACACTGAAGCTGCAGCTGCAAGAGCAAAAAATAAAACCACTTCTGTTATTGCTGCTGGAATATTTATTAGCTCAGTATAAATCTGTGCTATCTGTAACACTCACAAAGCTGGATTTTCTAAGGAATGTTGGTATTTTCAGTATTCAAAGATGAAACCCAAAACGAGCTCTTGTGGGGGGGGGGGGGGGGCGGGGGGGGGCGGGGGGAGGGGGGTGGGGGGGGGGGGGGGGGGGGGGGGGTTAAGACACCTGGTTTGTTTAACAGAATAATATTATAATGGGCCATATTACCCCAACTTTAAAAAAAAAATATATTATTATTGCTTGTTTTTCTAAGAGCGATTTTAAAACACCATCTTATGATGTGTGTTTTGAAAAAGGAGAGTAAATCAATTCTAACAGCCAGGAGAGGTTCCATGCGCTGCAAAAGTGATTCTACTATTAAATCAAAAACAGACTTAAAAACAAAAAAACAAAAAAAAAAACAAAACAAAACTATCCTTATAACATTTCATAAAGTTTTGCATGTATAAAAGCAATAGGCTGCTTAATGTCATTCTTGGTAAAGGCAGTTTAAGATTAGTACTAGTCAGGGACTGTGAATCCAGTCACACAGGTTCCATTCTGATAACCTGTTCCAGCACACAGGCACTGGTTCAGCAGCCAACAACCCTCCCCCAGTCGGGTCAAACCACCATCCCTGCAAAATGAGCTACCCTCAGGGTTTACCCAAGCCTTTCTCAACATAACAGGCAGCTTGAACGTTTCAGAATGATTAAAGACCTGAAGGTTGTTTTTTTTTGTTGCTTTTTTTTTTTTTAAAAGGAAACAAAAATACTGGTTCTTGTAAAACAGCTTCTTGTGCCAACACTTTGGTTTGGTTCCATCACTTTACAAACCATGTGGGACAACGTTCACTAGGCTTGTTAGCCCTTGGGGTGCCTGGGTTCAAAGCTGGCTTTTCAAGTTGTTTTTTTTTTTTTTTTTTTTTTTAGAGATGGGCTTGGAGACTATACTGCTCCCTTCATCCCTCACCCCCTAAGAGAAAGGGTGCTCCCTCCAGTCCAGGACAGGCTTGAGACATAGAGACTGAACTGCTCCCTCCCTCACCACCCTAAGGAGAAAAGTTGATCCCTCTATACCTATAATAAATATTTATGCGATATAGTCTTTGCGTCATTTGGAAATTATCACATTAAGATTAGCTAGATTACATTTAAAATTAGTCTAATTTAATTATATATAGAAAAAAGGTCAAGTCCAATGTTTAAAGACAACTCCCCCCCCCCCCCCCCCCCCCCCCCCCCCCCCCCCCCCCCCCCCCCCCCCCCCACTGGTTACTGTGGTTGCAACGTACGGGAAATACGTTATTGACCAATGGGCTAATAACGTAATTGATCACATGATTGCATATCTATCCCGATTTATATGAAGATCACGCATGAGGGAATGTGGTGTCCTGTCCCAGCACGCACATATAAACACAACGCTGCTGAACCACAGTCAAGGTGTACTCTGTTCTTCATGCAAAGTGCACGGTGGGTTTGTGTCAGCCTGGAACCTTGTTGTGTAATGCACAGTAAAAGACAACACTCAAAGATCGCTGTGTCTTCTGAAAGTGGACCTTAAACTGTATACCTTTCACTTTCACACCGAGCAGAGAAATTTCTGGGAAATACAGAAGCTACTTGTTTTGAAGTTCAAAAGTCCAATAACTTTTTATTTATTTATTTATGTATTTATTTTATTAACTACAGTAAGATCTGATCCTGCAAGAAGCTATCTCCTTATTTAACTGGCTCTGGCAAGCTTCATGTACACAGGCTGCTACCAGCTGAGTGACACCTGATGGAAACTGACCAATGCACATTTTATTACCGGTGTAAAACTTCCAGGGGAGACTTGGGGTTTGATACAGCAGCCTCCTGGAACCAGGTTTCCAGTCACCGTTCCTGAGAAAGTGGCTTTGTGTTCCCTCGGGTTTAGAGGTTAAATCAAAACCCTATTGTTTTAATACAAGAATAATCAACATTAATAGTTACCAGGTGCTGTCTGGGACTTATCCGCTTGGGCGCCAAAAAAGTATTTGCTAAAGTTTCCAAACTCTCTCCAGACTCTTCCCTTAAGTACCACTGACCCAGTCAGCCTGTGCAGGTGACTTGTGGAGCACGCCCATCTGGACAGGGTGAATCCATGTGTCCAGCCAAGCCCATCTCTTACAGTCAACCACAGTCAAGGCTGTCCGGTGTCTATATGACAAGATCAGGAACTGTATGCTGTCAAAAACACAAATAAGTAGTTAAAGAAACAGGCTTATAACCTGGAGGTCCCTGGTTCATAATCCTAGCTGAGCCACTGACTCACTGTGTGACCCCGAGCAAGTGACCGAAGGAACCGTACGCGTAACGAAACAATGTCACTGTGAGAAACATTCGACTAACGTTTGACTAGGATCTAGATAAAATGATCCTATCGAGCATAGGACCAAACAGTAAGATCTGCTCCGCAAGAAGCATCTCCTATTTTAAAACTGCTCTCGGACAGCTTGCATGAACAGGCCTGCCTACAAGATGAGGGACAACCTGATGGAAAACTGACCACGCCATTTATTACTGTGTGAAATTCCAGGGAGACTTGGGTTTGATACAGCCAGCCTCCCTGGAAAAGGTTTCAGTCACCGTTCCTCGAGAAAGGGCTTTTGTGTTCTCGGGTTGAGAGGTAAATCAAAACCCTCTTGTTTTAATACAAGAATACTCAACATAATAGTTATCAGGTGCGTCTGGGACTTATCCGCGGGCGCCAAAAAAAAGATTGCTAAAAGTTCCCGTCTCCCAGACTTTCCTAAGTACCACTGGACCAGTCAGCCTGTGAGGGACTTTGGAGCCGCCCATCTGGACAGGGTGATCCATGTGTCAGCCACGCCATCTTTACAGGCAACCACAGTCAGGCTTGTACCCGGTGTCTTCTGACAAGATCAGGAACTGGATGCTGTCCAAACAACAAATAAGTAGTAAGACACAGGCTTATAACCTGGAGGTCCCTGGTTCATAATCCTAGCTGAGCCACTGACTCACTGTGTGACCCCGAGCAAGTCACTGAACCTCCTTGTGCTGCGTCTTTCGGGTGAGGCGTTGTTGTAAGTGACTCTGCAGTGATGCATAGTTCACACACCCTAGTCGTATCCTGTAAAGCGCTTTGTGATGGTGCGCCACTATGAAAGGCGCTATATAAAAAACACACTCATCACAATGGACTCAAGAGCTTTGACTGCTGAATTATATAGAAAAATAAATAAACAAACAATAAAACCAGTGTACAACAGTGCCATAAGCAGCTTGCTGTATAATATTAATACGATATTATTAGAATAATGTACACGGAACTGTGCAGAATAAGGTGGTAGCTCTGTGGAGGGTTTCTAGTGCCAATTACCCATGACAGCGCTAGTGTCACCACAAACCCGAGATTGCTGGTCATTGCTCTGCGTTTTGGTATTGAGGAACTGTTCTGCTGTGCTAGTGACTGATGGAATAGGTAAAAAAATGAGGCTGGCATCATCAACCTTCTCCTCCCCAGGTCTCTGTGTGCAGCTCTGGCCAAAAAAAAAAAAAATTGTGATGTTAAATAAAATACCTAAAATTCCCCAATCAGAAAATTCAAGGTGATGCAAAACTTTTGGTCGGAGCAGTATAATAAAACGTTATAGAAAAGTTATTATGAACCATGCATGTGTCAAAACAAAAAGCCAATAGCAGCATTCAGCAGCTGTATATAAAGCACGCAGAGCCAGGAATTCAAAAGCTGTTTGATCGAGAAGGGTTACATTTTCTGTGCACCCTCCCCCTTCACTCAACACCTTCCTGTATGCTGGTAATTCACTCCTTCGAACAGATCATTATTTGATAGTCACACCAGTGCTCATGTTCGTTGAGCCATGCTGTGTCTCTGTGAAGCTCTGCACAGCGTTGCTTGGAGGAAAAATACCCTCCTTGCTGTGGTTCTTGGACAGCATTTAGACTGTGAAACATAAAACAGTTGGAATGAACTTACTGTTGGAATTGTTGACCTAAGAATCAATTCTAAACAGAGGAGGAGCAACCATGTTGAAAAAAAAAAAAAAAAGTACAATCAGCTACAGCGTTGAACAAAAGTTTTGTGTCGCTCTGTAGAATAAACTCATTTTGCTTCACTTAACGAAAAACTGATAAACGTGACATTTTGAAATCTGACATGAAATACTGTACTACCATTATGGCTTCCGCTAGACTTTTAGGAAATCATTTAGTATTTTCTTAGATTACATGACGTTAATCATGTAATTAGCACCATGTAATCAAAGACTTTCACCAACAAATCAACCATCAAAACTAGGACAGTGACATGCATGTTTACAGGAAGGGTGTAAACTAATTAACTTAAAAGGGAAAGTCAGTCAAGTTGACAAGCGTTTCAGCTACTGCCTTCAATGAAACATAGAATGAAAATATGGCTCCCGTTCCATAGCAGTTTGATCCATTCCTGGTTTTACTGGGAGTTTAATAAGACACACCTGATTGTTACCTAGACACACTGGGGCTGATCAGTTGGACTGGGTGACACTGCTGTGCAATAGGAGTCTTATTTTCATGGCTGCATCTACTCAGTTTCTTATCCAGATGAATTCAAATCAGACATGGGTGCTGCATTATTGGAAGTATTTGCAATGAAGGTATTCAGTAAACACACACACCCACACAAACAGACCAGGAAATGAATCACTATAAAGTCTGTAAATGATCAATACAAATTTAAGCATTTACAGATGCTGAAGAATATGGCAGTTTATGGGGAATAAAACAAACAAATACCTTGGCTGTATACCATCTGGAATGGTTCCAGAGGGTTTTATCAACACACTGTTGGCTGTCTTGATAAGGCCCATGCATGCACCAACACGAACGGTACACATTCAGAGTTTTGATTCAGTGCTTTAACTTTGTAACTTTCTATGAGCCAACTGAAATGGTCGTAGCGAACATAGAACTGCCTCCCTCCCAGTCCCTCCTCAGCTCTAACCAGTAGAGTCACACTGCTTCCCTCCCTCCCAGTCCCTCCTCAGCTCTAACCACTAGAGCCACACTGCTTCCCTCCCTCCCAGTCCCTCATCAGCTCCACTAGATCCACACTGCACTGCTTCCCTCCCTCCCAGTCCCTCCTCAGCTCTAACCACTAGAGCCACACTGCTTCTCTCCCTCCCAGTCCCTCCTCAGCTCTAACCACTACAGCCACACTGCTTCCCTCCCTCCCAGTCCCTCCTCAGCTCCACTAGAGCCACACTGCTTCCCTCCCTCCCAGTCCCTCCTCAGCTCTAACCACTAGAGCCACACTGCTTCCCTCCCTCCCAGTCCCTCATCAGCTCCACTAGATCCACACTGCACTGCTTCCCTCCCTCCCAGTCCCTCCTCAGCTCTAACCACTAGAGCCACACTGCTTCTCTCCCTCCCAGTCCCTCCTCAGCTCTAACCACTACAGCCACACTGCTTCCCTCCCTCCCAGTCCCTCCTCAGCTGCACTAGAGCCACACTGCTTCCCTCCCTCCCAGTCCCTCCTCAGCTCTAACCACTAGAGTCATTCTGAACTGTCCGTTATCATAAACTGATTCAACTGTGGTTTTAATAATTACACATAACTGGACAGGCATCACACCCAAGATAAACACCGATTTTGTTTCCTGTAAAATCTCCCCACTCCGCATTACTGTAACTGCCAATGTAAACACAAGTTTGGGAATTAAAAAAAAAACAACACAAATATGTTTACAGAGGAACATCGCTGGAAATCCTTCCCTCAGTCCTGACCACCAACTGTTTTCATTATTTCCACACATGCAACAGGAATTCTTATAGGAAAAACCCTTACTGTATTTTGGGGAAGGGGAAAGAATGCTGTTCTTACACACGCCAGGCAAAATGCAGCATGATGAATGCGGTAAAGTTGTCAAAAAAGTTTTTTTTTAAATATATATATATATATGGTCAAATATGTCAGATATGACATGTGCACATTCATTACTTAAACCCGAGGCCATACTTTCAAAGCATATCTACTCTGTCTATTCCAGCTCCCTCCTTCTCCTCCTCCTCCTCTCTTTTGGCACCTCACTCCCCCCCCCCCCCCCCCCCCCTCTCTCTCTCGCTCTCTCTCTCAGGACAGTCCTGTTTGCAGCTGGGCTTCGTTCCAGGGCACGTTTTCATTAAAGAGAGCCTGAACAATCGCTTGCTGGCTCAGCAGCTGTGTGCAGCTTGTACAGCTACTGTCTTGACTCCTAGCCCCCTCCTTGAGAGCTGGGCTGGAATGAAAACCCGCAGACACAGGGGGTCCCCAGGACCGAGTTTGAGAAGCCCTGGTCTAAGACATTTATTAAACCAGCATCAAATTTAAAACAACCAATTCACCCCCTCGCACGTATAATGAAATACTCTAGGTAAATTCCTAGGGGCACTAAAAATCAAGGCTGTGGATTTAAAGAAAGCACAAGGCCTGTACTTACTGGAGCTGCCTGCTCTGGTTTTGTTGTCAATATTAAAGCGGGTTTAGTTGAAACTCTTCCCTCCTTCCATCCGCCCTCCACACAGCTCAAATGCTTGATAGAGCTCCTTGTTAATTGGGGTTTCATAGCACAGGCTGCCAGGCAGTTAAGGTTGATTGGGGATGGCTGTGTATTTTATAAGCATTGGGGACTTGTCAAAAGCAAAAGAAAAATGGGAAGTCTTAAATTAGCATAGCTTTTTATAAAACGTTTTCATGCTGTCTTTGAACATATACAGTGCTTTGTTTGAAATAACAATATATATATATTTGTTTGTTTTAATAAAGGAACAAGATTCCAAGCAGTTGCTGAATGATTTAAAGTGTTTATAAAACACAAGCATAACCATAATTATGAAGGGGGTTTTTCGCTGCAGTTCTGCTCGTCGAAGCCAAGCTTTCCGGTTTTGTTTTTTATTGTATTTTTTTTTTTTTCTGACCATTCTGCCGTGTTTATTTTAAACAGAGTAGGACATAAACGAACTACTTTATATAACTTCCACTGCTTGTAAATGAGAGAGAGAGAGAGAGAGAGAGAGAGAGAGAGAGAGAGAGAGAGAGAGAGAGAGAGAGAGAGAGAGAGAGAGAGATGTGATTTTCATTCGCTGTTGACACACGCACACTGTTATGTTTGGTTGTACACTGACTGTTAAATTTGTTATAATAACCCGTATTTGCTATTATATTATAATATAATTGACTTGTATCCCATTGCACTGCAGCAGTAACACTATACCTAACTGTATGCACTGACAAGTGTTCTCTCTCTCTCTCTCTCTCTCGCTCTCTCTCTCTCTCTCCCCCCACCCATTTTGGTTTTAAACAACTTTCGCCAAGAGAGACGAGGAGAGCAGCAGAGAAGCAGGAGATGGACGGTAGCGAGCGATTTCGATAGTGAAATAGATGAAGAAGATTGAGATATATGGGAGTATGTTTGTCGGGTGCCGAGGGCTTGGCAGGTGCAGCGGGAAGGACTTAGGCGGCAAGCACACAACTCATATGGCAGGTCCCCTCTCTATCTCTCTCTTCTCTCTCTCCTCTCTCCCTCTCTCTCTCTCTCTCTCTCTCTCTCTCTCTCTCTCTCTCTCTCTCTCTCTCTCTCTCTCCTATCTATTTACTTTCTTAATTGCGTATGTTAGCACAGAGCATACCGGATTTACCGGAGATGTCCCTGTGGGTGGAATTCGCACTTGATATTAAATCGTGATTTTTGTTTGTCGGTCCCGGCCGCTTGCTTGTTGCAGCGCGATTTCTGTTCGTGCAAGCATAATAAATACTGCGCTTGCAAACCTCGCCTCGGCAGCTGGGGCGTTTTCTTAGCTCCTGTGGGCACGGTTTACAAGAACTCGAGGCTTTTCTTAAAAGTGCATACATTACGGCTATTAGGTAACTATGGCAACTATTGCTGGTAATTCATTTATAGTATTTACCGGTGTTATTATCCAAGTGGGGATTTTTTCTCTTTTTCTTCATAATAGCAAATTAATTATTCGTGCAAGAGGCCACCACTGTGTTATTTATTTTATTAAATATCTGATACGGTTGCAGAAAGTGTAATATGAAAAAAATGCATTTTTTCTTAGATTTGCGTTGCATAAATATAAATGCTAAAAACCGGTTACAAATTTAAACTGACGTATAATAATATATATATATATATATATATATATATATATATATATATATATATATATATAATATATATATATACAGTTGCCATAGTTCCTAATTTAACTGGATACCTATATATATTCTAGCTTAAATGCATGCATATTTACTATACAAAATTTAAATGAAGGATGTCATTTGTATGAAGGATTGAATAATTAGACACATGTGTGTTTTTCTGTACGGAGCAAAAAGTAAATAAATATTAAAAACAAAAAAGTCTCATTTCTGAGGAACGTATTTTCCCAAGTATATCCTCCAGTACGATTGCAGTAAAGTCAACTTTTTAACCTCTTGGAACATACAACCTAACAGACTGTTCTGAAGGCAGTGCAGACGGTGGCTTGAAAACCAAGGAGTTTTTCTTTTTTATTGAGTAATATTATAAACGGCCAGCAGGTGGCGTGTGGGAACTTCTTTGTCGACCCAAATGACTTTTTCGACCTGAAAAAAGAAACAAAGACCAGGGGTGGAGATTAGATAAAGGGGCATTCAGAACAGAAAATAGGAGGCGCTTTTTTACACAGAGAATAGTGAGGGTCTGGAACCAACTCCCCAGTAATGTTGTTGAAGCTGACACCCTGGGATCCTTCAAGAAGCTGCTTGATGAGATTCTGGGATCAATAAGCTACTAACAACCAAACGAGCAAGATGGTCCGAATGGCCTCCTCTCATTTGTAAACTTTTTTTTATTTTTTAAATTATTTTTATGTTCTCGTTTGTTGTTGTTAGCGCGGACTGTACAGTTCCAATAAAACATGCCATGTTAGTTAGTTTGAAGCATAGGGAAGCATTGTAAAGCACAGAGAGGTGTGGTAAAGCATAGGTACGCATTGTAAAGCACAGAGAGGTCTGGTAAAGCATAGTGAAGCATTGTAAAGCACAGAGAGGTCTGGTAAAGCATTGGGAAGCATTGTAAAGCACAGATAGGTCTGGTAAAGCATAGGGAAGCATTGTAAAGCACAGAGAGGTCTGGTAAAGCATAGGGAAGCATTGTAAAGCACAGAGAGGTCTGGTAAAGCATATGGAAGCATTGTAAAGCACAGAGAGGTCTGGTGAAGCATAGGGAAGCATTGTAAAGCACAGAGAGGTCTGGTAAAGCATAGGGAAGCATTGTAAAGCACAGAGAGGTCTGGTAAAGCATATGGAAGCATTGTAAAGCACAGAGAGGTGGTGAAGCATAGGGAAGCATTGTAAAGCACAGAGAGGTCTGGTAAAGCATAGGGAAGCATTGTAAAGCACAGAGAGGTCTGGTAAAGCATTGGGAAGCATTGTAAAGCACAGAGGGGTCTGGTAAAGCATATGGAAGCATTGTAAAGCACAGAGAGGTGGTGAAGCATAGGGAAGCATTGTAAAGCACAGAGAGGTCTGGTAAAGCATTGTAAAGCACAGAGAGGTGTGGTAAAGCATAGGGAAGCATTGTAAAGCACAGAGAGGTGTGGTGAAGCATAGGGAAGCATTGTAAAGCACAGAGAGGCGTGGGAAAGCATAGGGAAGCATTGTAAAGCACAGAGAGGTCTGGTAAAGCATATGGAAGCATTGTAAAGCACAGAGAGGTCTGGTAAAGCAGAGAGAAGCATTGTAAAGCACAGAGAGGTCTGGTAAAGCACAGGGAAGCATTGTAAAGCACAACGAGTCATGGTGAAACATTTTTAAAAAAGCAAACCATAGTAAACTATGGTAAACATATAATATAACCATGGGAAAACCTGCAAAGTGATTGTGAAACTTTACTTTTCACTTTTCCAAGGGAAATATCTCCATGGTATCAATGTAGAAAACCTGCAATTCTCACCATTGTGAAAGGAAAGACACAATTTTAAAATATTATGAAACAAGTAACAAACATACTTGTTAATTAAACAACTCTACAGCTTTGGGTATTTCATTTGAATTGGCAGCCCTGGGTTTGCGTTGAATTCCTCAACACTTGGTCTGACAGGGCAGTTTGAAAACAATAATATACATGACCAGCAGATGAAGCAGGTTGTAGGGCTAAAACTCTTAAATAGCAGGTGGATGGAAATAAGCCTCCCATTACAGTGCAGTTTGATCCGTTCCTGGTTTAATAACACACCTGATCTTGTTACCTGTACACTGGGGCTAATCGGGCTCGTAGTAAAACCTGGAATGAGGGAAACTGCTACGCAATAGAGATCTTATTTCCATCCCTGTAGCAAGCGGATTGATTCTTTATTTCGTAAAGGGTAACCTATGGTCGATAGAGTCATTTAATTTATAATGCAATATACCAATAATACCACTAATAATAATAATAATAATAATAAATAATAATAATAATAATAATAATAATAATTACAGACACTGGTACTAAAAGTAAGGAGTCACACTTTGTTATAGGCTCTATTATTATTAATATGACTCTTAACGGGGTCCTTTCCTAATCTCTGATTGGCCACCCTTGTCTCCCCGGACGGGGTGCAGTGATTGGCTAGTTCTATCGTCTGTCAAGGTAAATGCTGTGGTCAGCTGTTTAAAGTCTGTCGCGCACCTTCCCCAAAAAGTGATTTCTTCTGAGAAGCGGCTAGGTTTCTGAAACCCATCGACCGGTGCGCAGTTTTGCAGACTGATCGATAAACCAGGCACCCGGTGTTTCTGAAATGGGTTGTAACAGCTCGACGCTTGCCAAGATCCATAACGTGGAGGAATTAATCCTTGAGACTGGGTGTGAGTTTTTTTATGTAAACTACATCCAAGCGTAATGTGATGTGTGGGTCTGTGAGCTGTATACCGCTAGCACGGTGACTTCGGTATAAAACAGGGCTTCTCGAAGTCTGTCCTGGGGACCCCCTGTGGCTGCTGGTTTTCATTCCAACCCAGCCCTCAATTACTTAACTAGACCCTTCATTGAACGGATAATGTGCTTAATTAGACCCTTTTACTCATTTTCGGCTTTGAACAGTTTGCATATTTCAAGTTAGCTGTAACATTTGATAAGTAACTTGAACTGCAACTGTTTAAGAGCTGGAAACAAGTAAAAAGGTCTAATTAAGCAAATTATCAGTTTAATTAAGGGTCTAGTTAAGTAATTGAGGGCTGGGTTGGAATGAAAACCAGCAGCCACAGGGGGTCCCCAGGATCGAGTTTGAGAACCCCTGGTATAGAACAGATTTGTTCTGCAAATATACGATATTGCTATTAAACGGTTTGTTTTATTTAAATGAAAGATTTTGCGTAGACGAAGGTATAAAGAGGGTCGTTGAAGTAACCCTAACTACTGAGGACTTGGCACGGTCTTGCGTAAGAACAAGAATTGAATACAAACTCCTACTGTAGTCAACGTTTGGTTTTTGAGTATCTCGCTCAAATCAACATTTGTCACAACTTTTGTAGTAAACAAAATGTTATATTTCACGCCTGTTCTAAATTAATTCCTTTACTGTTCTCTAAGTCTTAACGTCGTTTTTTCAAGTCTGTCTATCGAGTAAGAAGACATACATAACAACCAATACTGATTAAAACGAAGTCCGAATATTAAAGGCATAATACAAGCTATAAACTGTAATTCTGAGTTTAAAAAAAAAAATAAATAAAATAAAGCAAATTGTCAAGGTCGTACATGCAAGTTGTAAACCGGAGTTAAAGGTCTGCTCTAAACGTACCTTCTAGATAGTGATGCTGCTTTATAAATGAATCTGCTTAGTTACACTTGGAATTAGTAACTAGTACTGTATATATAGATATATATTAGTTCGGTGTGATTCTAGTTTACGTTTAAGGTTTCAAAAGAGAACCGACCGGGCGGGTTTTCTTAGTCTCTGCTTCGACCTCCTATTAAAAAGAATTATATCATCTGTCGCATCCAGGAAAAAAAAATCCATCTGAAGCCTGTTCGTTGTGTGTTCTGTGAATTGAAATGCTTTTCACCGTCGGGAAAAGAGAAGATTCGGGCTCCCTCGCAAAGCCATTTATCTCAACGCAGCGCACTTTACGCGGAACCAAACTACGTGAACTCAATGCTTATATGCACGTTAATTTTTAACGTATATTAAAATATTCAACCACATAATGACAAAGATATATTTATATCCATCGCTCTCCAAAATGAACAAGCTAGATAAGCGCATATATACATACATTCCTACAAACAAAACGGTAGTTAAACTGATGATGCCAAGAGAAGCGTTATATATTAGTGTACACCAAGTTATATATTAGTGTACACCAATGTGGTGTTGTCCAGTTAAAAATAAAATAAATACTGAACTTGATTATTTGCGTAGGGCACTGGGGTTTGACTTGAAGCCGGGCACTTGTTTAGCGCGATCATCCGCGCACAAAAAAGGTTTTAGTTGGGTTTAGTTGCCCAAAGTGGAAACCCGCTGATGCGTTTTGGTGGTTGGTTTAAACTCGCCGCCGTGCAGGAGCGCAGGGAGAGATTCTTTGAGTGTTTAAAACAAGCGATCTAAAATATGGGTCGTTTTTTTTCAGGTTGATTAAAAGGTGTATTTTTTAATTTCTGGTTTTTCAAAAGGAGTTACATATAAAGTTGGTAGTTTATCCCCCCCCCCCCCCCCCCGGTCTTTGCCAGCACATATTAAGTACTAAAGATCAATGATGGCTGTTTTGTTTTTTTTCTCCCCCAGTCTCCTCCTCTCATGTCTGCCATCTGTACAGCCGTTTTCACTCCCTGGATAAAGATGACAAAGGATTGCTCAGGTGAGTCCAGCCATTTCCTTATCCACTTTCAGGTTGAGTGAGTGTGAGAGAGAGAGAGGAAGAGAGAGAGAGAGAGAGAGAGAGAGAGAGAGAGAGAGAGAGAGAGAGAGAGAGAGAGAGAGAGAGAGAGAGAGAGAGAGAGAGAGATTGGTTATTTGGATGATCTATAAGGTCATTCTGGGGGACTCCCTGAGCTTGTTACCTAGACACACTGGCTGACCAAGCTCCTAGTAAAACCTGGACTGGGTGAAACTGCTATGCAATAGGAGTCTCGTTTCCATCTGTAGTCAATGAGAACTGGAATATTAGCAGACATCTCTTTTGACTCCCAGAAGGAAGCGGTTTCTCTTGTTTTTTTTTTTTTTTTTTTTTGTCCTTTTAACATAACCCTTGTAAGAGAGGAAAACAAATGGTTGACCTTCGCTTCACCAGCTCCTGAATATATCTGGGGGCATTGTTTGTAAAAAATACAATCAACTTCAATTGCCAGACAGTTTACCTAATAACAATGAGACTGGACCCATTGCAGGGATGGGCTGAGTGCAGTTCTAACCAGTTACAGTCTGGCTGGTCTGACGTCTTTATCTTCTTGAAGATTGAAACGCTGTTGTTTGTATAATGTTGCCGTTTCTGCTTTCAGCCGGGCTGATTTTCAGACTATCAGCGAGCTCGCTGTTAACCCTTTAGGTGACAGAATCATCAATGCTTTCTTTCCTGATGGGTAAGCCTCTTGTTTTATTTCAGTGTTCTGACACTCTGCTGCTGAATTAATAGTGTAAAGATTTTCATTGTGCTGTAATAAAATGCACCGCCTTTCGCAAAAGAGGTTGTTTTCAGCCATTGAGCACAGTAAGCACTGTAAGGAGTTGCCTGTCTTAATGCTTGTGTGTTCTCGTCACTGGCAGGATGGATCTGATAGATTTCAACTCGTTCGTTCGGACCCTGGCTTGCTTCCGACCAGTGGAGGAGAGCCAGAAGAAGGAACTCAACTCTCCGGAGCCCATCAACAGCAGGACTAACAAGCTCATGTGTGAGTCTCGGCCTACTGAAAATTTCTTCTTTTTATATAGCGTCTTTCATAGTGGGCCATCATCACAAAGCGCTTTACAAGATACGAGACTAGGGTGTGTGAACTATGCATCAGCTATATATATATGTGTGTGTGTGTGTCCATCCATCGTTCTGTATGTACTGCCCTTCATTGTCATGCCTTCAGAGTGGTGTTCCGAGATGGGACAAAGCTTGAGAAAAGCAGCTAATGCAAACAGTACCCGAGAACTATGCACTGGCATCTGACTTCTGAGAATTGAGCGTGAATCCACTTGGCTTTGAATTGTCCAATGAGTGTCACACAGCGTCTTTCACGAGACCCTGCGTTTGTCTTTGTTCAGGGCCATGCTGATGTGGTAAACTTGCATACTAATGTACCAGACTCCTGCTTTCAGTTCGGACATCAATTCATAGCATCAGGATCACTTGTCTTTGCCCTGTGTGTGTGTTTTTTTTTTTTTTTTTTTTAATTACTGTTTTATATTTCAGTTGCCTTCCAGCTTTACGACCAGGACAAAGATGGCAAGATCTCAAACTATGAGCTTTTACAGGTAAAACAAAGCCAGAAAAAAGCAATGCTGCAGATGATTTAGATCCTTAGTTTTGTTTAGTTGTTTGTGGTGCTGGTACAGTAGTGTACAGTAAAACCTGTAATCCAGCGCCTCTACTGGCATGCCATATAATTCAGCATAGTTTTTGGGTCTTGAACATATCCTTTTTAAAATCAGAGGTGTGATACCCTCTACAAAGTGCATTTGGGTACAGGGTTAGGGTGTGGCTGTCCTCTCGGTGTGTGATTGGTTGGGTACAGGGTTAGGGTGTGGCTGTCCTCTCGGTGTGTGATTGGTTGGGTACAGGGTTTGGGGATGGCTCTGTTCAGTGTGTGATCGGTTGGGTACAGGGTTTGGGGATGGCTCTGTTCAGTGTGTGATCGGTTGGGTACAGGGTTTGGGGATGGCTCTGTTCAGTGTGTGATCGGTTGGGTACAGGGTTTGGGGATGGCTCTGTTCAGTGTGTGATCGGTTGGGTACAGGGTTTGGGGATGGCTCTGTTGTCACTATGTGTGCTCGGCAGATCCTGCGTATGATGGTGGGGGTGCAGGTAACGGAGGAACAGCTGGAGAACATCACTGACCGGACGATACAAGAGGCCGACCTGGACGGAGACAACGCCATCTCGTTTGAAGAGTTCAAAAAGGTACAGACGTTTCGGTTGTTATTATTAATAATAATAATAATAATAATAATAATATTATTACTTTAGTCATTTAGCAGACGCTGTTATCCAAAGCGACTTAGACACTAGGGGGTGAACTATGCATCAACGAATGCTGCTGCAGAGTCGCTTCCAATAGGAGCTCGGTTTTACGTCTCATCTGAAGGTGCTGGAAATTTAATTATTTTTATTTTTATTTTTTCAGTCTTTGGAGAAGATGGATGTTGAACACCTGCTGAGCATTCGCTTCATTTGATAGAGCAGTCCGCAGGTTTAAGAAAAGCAGTGTTTCAGGAACACAGAGACCTGGTATCATTACCCCTGTCCATTGGGTCTTTATTGAGCTCGCAGTTATAAGCTTTCCATTCACCTCCAGTCGGATATGATTAATTGACTTGATAGATCTTTCAAAGTACAAAGGGGGCTGATGTCTGTTACACATTGCGTTTGTTTCTAGTAGTCGAACGTTACCAGATTTAATATATAAAGTTTGTAGACTTTTGTACTGGTATTCAAGCTAAATTCACCCTAGCCATAAGTATAGAGCTGTGTTTAGGGTTATTATTATTTAAAAGGTAAAATTTGATGCAGCACACAATTTTTTTAATCTGTGCTTTGGATAATCCTCCCCCTTTAGTTTCAGCTAGTTTCCCTGCTTCATTTTCTATTAGTTTGGTCGGGTGTACACGGAACGATCCCTCTAGCTACAGACTTCGAATTAGGCTCTCTGAATGTTTTCTTGCGTGTGCAGGTTGAAGTAGTTCCCAACAGGAATCGGGTGTCGCTGGCGTCCATCAAACTGATTCACCACTTGGAGTGAAAGCAGTGAAGAAACAGTTGCTCGGGTTTGTGATGATCGCTGCTTCTCTTAGATCGATGGACACATGAAATCAGTTTATAGAAACAGAATACATCGGATATGTTCACGGGCTATTTCAGCTAATGATTAATTAAAATATATATATATACGGTAGTTGTATATTGTTAATCTTGTAAATGTACATTTAAAAAAATAATTGAAGTCTTAGTTCTAATAAATGATCAAAAAAGCATTTGTTTATTTATTTTTTTTATTTTTCCTGTCTGGGAATTGCAGTTTTTTGCATTTCAGAATGTTAGTTGTCAGGATGGTCTGGACCTGCTCTGTCTATAAAGTGTTTTCTGTTTTTGACACCAGAGTAGGCAGGAGGTGGAGGATAGGCACCCAAGGGGTTTTTCTTTGTCTTCTCCTTGAACTGTAACAGAACAGTTCCAAGGTTTTGGTACAGGTAGCTTGAATTAGATTGGGCAAATCAGCTGTTTGTCAGCCCCCTCCCCCCTATTGCACAACAGTTTCAACCATTCCAGTTTCTAATTCAAGCCTGATCAGCCATGGTGTAGTAAAACCAGGTATGGATCAACCTGCTCTGCAATTGGACTCTTATTCTCATCCCCGATGAAGGAAAGAATAGGTGGAATAAATACGTTCTGACTTCTTGAAGCCTGAGCATGTTCCGCGTTTAACCACAAAGTGTCACTGTTAGACTTTTGCATAGCAGCTCATTGGTTTACGTGAATACCTATTTCACTCGATCCGCCTCCCAATTATTCAAAATTGGTGTAAAACGAAACAAAGAAAGCTTTTTTTTTTTTTTTTTTTTTTTTTTTTTTTTTTTTTAAGACATGTATATTAAAAACACTGAATTCCGTACATAATGTTTTATTTCTGTGTTTTTTATTTCATGATTACGTTTGTTACAAGGTCCAGTGAGTGGCATGTTGTAGTTCGGTAGATATGAGGTACTGAAAGTCCTCTCGATTCTCACTGAAGAGAGGTGCTGTCTGGACTCTCGTTTCCTCTCTTACTTCTTCCTGGGCTGAGAGGCGGCTAGAAGCCAATAAAGGGAAAACCCAGTTCCTAAAAGTACAAAAAATACATTAAAGAAAAAATCTAGAGACGTTTGGAAATATTTCCCAGAAAAATGTACTGTGAAAGTATTTCATTTTTTCTTTTGTAACAATTACATCGCTTTGGGATGGTTTCACAGACCAGACTCAAACAGCCGCCAACACGGGAACACAAGACCTTGTGAAGCGCTTTTAGAAAAGCGCGCACTTACCTCCAAGCGTGATGGCCATAGTGAAGCGGTAGAGCAGCACGTCCACCACCCCTCCCTTGATGTGGACCGGGAGCCCGTTATCCTCCTGCAACACCCCAAAACACTGTTAGCTGGGATAAATGTTTTTTTTTTTTTTTTTTTTTTTTTTAAACTAAATAGTCGACCCTTATGCCTGCTTCCACTGCACAGTACAGCTGCGCAAAAGCGCACGCAGAGACACAATGCCAGCGTTTCGCTCGTATAGCGCCTTTCAAGTCCTCCTCCCCTCAAAGCGCCGAGATTCTTTTAGTGGCTCTGTACTGCGCTTCACATTTTAAACAACACTGGTGATACAGCTCAGAGTGGGGAGGGAGGGGTTACCTGGAATAACTTCTGGTTCTCCGGAACTTTGTTCTTCAATTGGTTCTTTGCTGTCGAGGAAAAGGAGCGAAACGCCAGCCTCTGCAAACCCTGACGAAAGACAGACAGACAGACAGACAGACAGATATAGTGTGTATATATCACATACGTATATAGGATATATTTATAATATAGATATTTTTATTGTTATTGCCAGGTTATATATATATTATATATAGTTATGTATAAAATAAATAAAACATATACATAAAAATACGATATGCTGTATTTTATGCTATTTTATTATTTTGATCCAACACTGGTGTTTTATTTATTTCCCCCTAAACTGTAGTGTTTCTAGCCCTGGTTATCACTGCTTACACAAATGCAAGGTCAAAGAATAGTTCCTGTACGCAATGTTTTATTCACAACGTATTGTCTATCTGGGCAGGAAAATCTAGAAGCTATAAAAAGTACACGCAAGTGCAATTTCATTACCTAAACATCAACAGAGAACCTGAATTAAAAGCAAAAACAGGACCCCTGGTAATCAGTAATCACGCAGGCTAAAGGCATGAAGACTGAACTGCTTCCCCCCCAAGAGAAAGGGCACTCCCTTCAGTCCAGGGCAGGCTTGAGGCATGGAGACTGAACTGCTCCCTCACCCCCCCTAAGAGAAAGGGCACTCCCTCCAGTCCAGGGCAGGCTTGAGGCATGGACTGAACTGGAGAAAGGGTGCTGTCCAGGGCAGGCTGAGGCACAGAGACTCCCACTCCCTTCAGTCCAGGGCAGGCTTGAGGCATGGAGACTGAACTGCTCCCACCCCCACCCCCAGGTTCCAGCAGCAATTCGTGGAGCACCGAAATTAAACACAAAGCATTTAAAAATAAATCTTTGAAAATTAAATAAAGTTGTCTTTAGAAATGTGGTTCCTGGCTCTTTAAGACTGGGTTTCAACAAGTGTCAAGGTCAGCCGGCAAGAATGAAAACAACACAACAGTTAGGACGGACAGGCTCGTGGGCCAATCACGTCCACGTTACCCGACCAATCAGGCTGGGGGAAAGTTAAAGGGGCGGGACCGTTGTATTCTGTTCCAGGCTAAGCAGCCAAGTTCCCTGCCTGGCTATTGCTAAATGTTGACGGGTAACGTGTGGGAGTCACAAGCTTCAGCATTCCCTTTTCAGGGGACGCCCGACAAGCTGAAAAAAACCAGAAACAAAAAACAAAACAAAAAAACAACAACCCAAAACTGCTTGAAAAAACACACTCTAAAACGTTTAACACAGGAGACACACTTACTGCACCTTTCCCATTTCCCATGCCTTGTGTAAATCTTTAAACAGCACGGCTGTTTAGTACAGGACTTCAACACACGGCAATAGCTTCTAGAAAGCAAAGGTTTAACTCGAACAATAGTTTTGCACAGTGGTGTCAAGTAAGTACTTCAGATTGCATTACAAGCATCCTTTACTCATAACTGAGGCTAATATTCGGAGAAACTGTTTTTATGAGCATTTTAGTAAAAAAGTTTCAGTAAATGCAAAACAGTTTGTTTAGAAGTTTGACACAATTGAGCGCGCACACACACACACATATATATATATATATATATATATATATATATATATATATATATATATATGCTTTTTAGTAGGTAAATTTACGAAAAAAATTCAACGAAAAGTAAAATATAAATAATATAGGTTTCGTGTCATCGTTCTGGTATCTAACGTTCATGTCGTTTTGCAAGTTACAGCAAAACTTTTTTTTTTTTTTTTTTTTTTTTTTTTTTTTAAGTGTAATATTTCAGTAAATGCTGCGTTTTCCTTTACCAGTAAGCTCCTCATGTTGCGCCGTGCCTCTGTGCAAATCCACTCTCTGCTTCTGACTGGATATGGAGCCTGGACAAGGACAGCGTGATCCTGCACTCCTGCCAGAGTATGGGCACCTGTGAAGATCAAACGTTCTCATGAACTGTCAATACAGCTTCTCCCAAGCGTGCCCCTTTTACTATGCACAGCTCAGCAGGGTTTGACTATAAAGAACAGAGTGGGTGACCGCTATATCAGAGGATGCGATCGACTCTACAGACAAGACCACAAGCTGTGCACGGGGGTCGAGGGTGGAAGCTTGCTTTTCAATTTCGTTTTCCTTTTCAAAATCAGTTCTCAGCTGCGACTCCTTGGAAGGAATTTGGAATGCAGATTTTACAGACTCGTCAGACAACTGTGCCGATTGTTCAGCTGCTTTTCATTTCAAGCCAATTTAATTGACTTAACAAACAAACAATGACTTGCGATGTATGTTATTTGTTGCCACTGTGAGAAGCTCTTTTTCAACTGAACTCTGCTCATTGCAATTTTGATCGATGATTTTGTTGCAATAGCAATTGGGAATTGATTTGAAAAAGGTGATTAGAAATGGAATGGGATTTCGATTGGCTGTGCCGCATCACAATAACCGCACGATTAGATATAAGAATCAGGTGTATTCGTGTTAAACAGTGGAGTAGAGTGCATCTGTATTAGCCGGTAATTGGGGGAAAATATTTTATTAGATTAATTTTTCAAACGCTAGCTTCCAGGACCTCAAGACTGGTAACCACCAGGCGACTGACGCGCGTATTTTTCGGTGTAATGGTGCAGCACACGCTGTACTTTCGCTCACCCGGTCACATTGTCTCTTCACTGTTATCAGCACAGTGTTACCTGTTCCTCATCGCTGCACGCAGGACAGCTTAAGCTTAAACGATTTGTTTTGTACGCAGTTCTGCGAAACTGTAAAAGGTTTGTTTTGTACACAGTTCTGCGAAACTGCCCCGAAGCGGTACTGAAGACGCGGAGAAAGGCCCTGAGAGGAACCCCTATTTATTATATGTCTTGGTTTTGTTTTTTGTTTTTTGTTTAAGTGATACAGGTTAATTCCTGTTATCTGCAGGAAAACTTTAAACCCATAGAAGATTCCGCAGCACTATCATTTAGTAGAGTAATGGATGCTTATACCTGACCCATTACGCACCAAGCACATTTCTTTGAGTAGAAATTGGGCTGTTTACTTATGCGTCGTTACATTCAGACTTGACTTTTGCGGTAAACAATATGAGGGTGAGTTATCAGGACGATAGATATAGTGAAAGAGAAGTTAAAGAGTATAACAGTATACTTGGGTTTGAGCACAAAACAGACAACCCCCCCTTATCTAGCCTTGTGTCGCTGTGGTAGATATAACATTGCTGCCCTCCTGTGTACGGTACTGCACTAGAGCAATCTTCTGTTCACAGGATACAGGCTTGATTAATCCTGAGGGCAGGAGGGGTCACCCCTGCTGGGTTAATGCAGTCATAGAGCTGCGGTGTTAAGATCCGCCACGGTTGTTAAAATAGATGTTTGACAGTTCGTGTTTCCCTGGCTGCAGATTCTGTCGCTGGGAATGCATGAAGTTCACTCGGGATGTGGCAAGGCGCTTGCTGTGTGGTAAGTTGATTGACATTTGCAATCAACAGATTCACATTTGCGTGCAATATAAGCGGGACTGTCAAATGCTTTTCTAAAGTCGAGAGAAGAGAAGCCTGAAATGCATTTTAATTTATTTTTTTGCAAACCTTTTGGTAAACCAGCAAATAAACACGGCACTGTAGGTAATGCACGGTCCTTCAACGTGCAAAATAACCAAGTGCCCGCCATTTGCACGACAGTAACATTTAAGAAACTGTTTAAAACGCATCGAAAATATATAAAATAATACAATTTAATTACAAACACCTGACCCGCCTCTTATCTTTTTCACTACATCAGTCTCCATAATTGCCCCTCCTTGGTTAATCCCGATTGGTCAATTTAGCGAATCTATTCCTCTGCTTTCTTCCGATTCGTCCTTCGGGGCTGTCAATCACGGAATGTGCATCAACGCCGGTGGGGAAGGCACGTGCGGTGCTGTCAACAGGGGAGCTAAAGCAGAAACCGTGCAAGTAGGTTTAAATTCGTTCATATATATTTTGTTACCGTTACTGTGGGCAGATAGGCTATTGCAAATGGAAGTTGTATTGAAATTAGACGTTAATGTGTATAGCATTGCACTCCCTGTATTGCCTTCAGAAATAGACTTACTATCTTAAAGCCGCTGAGCGACCCTACCGGCCTGGACACAAAAGCATTTACAAGGCAGGCTTTGTCAAAGTTCCCAGGCTGAACAGGCAAAGGCAGCGAGGCGTGTGTGTGTGGGCGCCGTTTTAAAGAAATGTTTCTCAAAGTCATGGCAACTTGCCCTTGAAATGACATGTCTCCTCATATCAGTAAGTGCAGCTTTCTCTGCCGTGTGGATGTGCACAGCCAGCTCAAACCCAAAGGAGAGGGCGCAGGCCCTTCCTGCTGTGAAGACAATGGATGAACCAGCCCGTGCAAAGTGTTTCCATAGCAGTAAACAGAACCAGAGAGTCCGAACATCAAACTTGAACAGCTCTAGAAAAAACAACAAAAGTTTATGGAGCAACATTGTATTGCTATTTTTAATAAATAATGCAAAATAAATTACGTGTGTGTGTGTGTGTGTGTGTGTGTGTCTATACACACACACTGCTCAGCTCTTATAACCCTATAGCGCAAGCCTGTGCTGTTTGTGTTCCACCTCTATATAAAAGGGTTACTGTAAAGGCATTATGGAGCAAATGAGACCCTGCTGTGTTATAACTGATTCCGCACTGTGACGTTGTAACAGGTGAGCACTGTATCGGTGTATATTGTTACAGAAAAATAAACAAATAAATAAAAATCAAGCGATTCAAACAGTCACATAGTTTTAGAAACAGCAGAAATAAAGATAATTAACATTTTCCAGTCTTGTAAACTTTTTTTTTTTTTTTTTTTTTTTTTTTTTTTTTTTTTATAAGCAATGCGTTTAACGCTATGTAAAAGCCTCGGTCAGCGAACAAGAGAAAGGAAGAAAATTGAAAGTCATTTGCAAAGGGGTGTACCGAAATGTTTTCCCAGTTGTCCAATCCTGGGTTGTGATCATTCCAATATTATACAACTAAACAAACAGAAGCCCAGGACTCGGCGGCAGCAGCAGCAGCGCTAGCGCTGGGTTTGCAGCCCCTGTTCGGCGGGTGGCTCGAGGTGAGGAGCGTGTGTCAGCGCCGTGGGAGGGGGTGCCCATTCAGCTTCTCCTGCAAGGTTGTGAGGGCGGCGCTGGCAAAGTCCCGCAGCACCTGCAAGGACTCCCTCTGCAGTGCCAGGGAGTCGCGCACGAAGTCCTGCTGCGTCTCCACTGCCTCCTGCAGCGATTCGGAGAGCAGCTCCAGGGAGCGTGACACGGACCGCAGGAGCTCGTTGGAGGAGCGCTGCTCCTGCACGCTCTGGGCTGCGTTGCGCATGATCTCCTTGCGCATGCTCGCACCGCCCCGGGGGGCCAGGCTGGGGCGGGGGTTGGGGGCTCCCCTTCTCTGTGAGCCCCCTAGGAGAGGGGTGCCCTCCTCAGCAGGGGGCGCGGAGGACGAGGGCAGGGGGGTTCCCGATTCTTCGGCTCCGATCTCCTCCCCTGCTGAATCGATCGACTTCACGTCCTCATCTGAAAGCAGAAGACAAGGGCAGCTGTCATTCTTTCACTGCGTGTGATTTGCGCACAGTGAGCGTTTTCTGGTTTGATGTGTTTTGATTGAATGATGCTGTGAAAGCAGGTAACTTGCCATAGTTGGACTGACGTTATTTATTAACTGGTTAAAAAATGAAAAACCCATAGTTTATTATTATTAATAATAATAATAATAATAATAATAATAATAATATCCATTCTGAGATAGAAATACTAAAAGAAACGAACTAAATTCAACTTAGTTTCTTTTAGATTTTAAAAAAATGTAGTTTCTAATGTTTGTTTTACAGTTAACTAAAAAATATAGCTATGATACATACATACATACAATGCATTTATAAGAAAAGCATTACCATCAATAGTCTGGATTTCATATTGTAGCTCATAAGAGGATGCGGTGGATTCTTGCCCTGGAAACACAATAAAGAAAGAATTAAGTACAGTCGTGTCCACATTTTATTAGATTTGTCATGTATGTCCTTTAGATACATAAGTGCATGAAAACCTCTGGGAGTGAGGCTGTCCATGTCCGCTACATAATCTGGGGTACAGAAACAACGGGCACTGCTGTGTGAAAGTTAGACCACTTTGTGCTTTAGTTAGGCATCTTGCACAACTTCTAAAAAGTCTCATGCATTTGACCATTTGTGAGACTTCCTTTTTCTTTTTTTGTGGCCCGTCAAAGTCCTCAATTAACTTCTTGTTACAATTTTCCCGGATTTTCAGTTCCAGTGGTTTGATTTTGCACGCTGAGCTGCAGCAGCAGTGAGGTGTTGGAATAACTGCGCACGCATTTGTAGCTCTAGGTCCTTTTTAAAACCCTAAGTCAGACTCACGCGATGCAATGCAGTACATGGGAGTTGGGGCTGGGTCCTGTGCAGACAAGAGCAGAGGCAGCGGCGTCTCGGGCAGGCCTGTGACAAAACCCTCAGCCACAGGAAGACCGACTGAAGCGGCGCTTGCAGTCGGCTCCTCTCGGTCCCTGGCGCCGAGTCCGCTGCCCAGGGAGGAGGCTCGGGGCTGGGGCGGGTGGCGCTGCCGCGTGCCGGTGAGCTGCAGGATCTGGTGGACGATGGACTCCACTGGGGTCAGCTCGTCCGGTCCCTCGCCAGCCCCCTCGCACCTCGCCGCCAGCCGTCGCTTCACGTCGCACTTCATGTCCGACCATTTCTTGATGACCTCGATGATCTCCCGCGGGCACTGGCTGACCTCGTTGATCCGGGCCGTGATGTCCGCCCACGTGCGCTTCTTCAGGTTCGACGGCACGCCGTGGTTAAACTTGCCTGGAGCCGGGAGGGAGAAGAGGAGACCAGACCTGGGTTCAATTCTAATCTGGAATTGTGTAATTAATTCCGATTGAACTGCGGTCGAACCTTGGCACGCCCTTCGCAGCTGTACTTGTGACTGTACCATGTAATTGATCGATTTGCAGTTCAGTTACACACCTTTCCAAACTGAATCATTCGTAGTTCCACACCGTGTTTTATACTGATCATTATTCTTGTGTTTTCAATCATTTTTAGTGACCCCATTTGTACCAGTGATTATTATTGTGTGTTTGTCACTTTTTAGTACACTTGTAATTCGTACACAGGGGGCATGGTAGGGTCAGTGGTGTAACAGTAAGAAGATGTACTGGGGCTAATCAGGCTTGTAGTAAAACCTGGAATGGGTGAAACTGCTACGAAACAGGAGCCCCTGCACTCAAAACCAAGGGATTCCAAACGCTGCCACGCAGGCTTCAGCCGACTGTTTTAATTCGATAATCAAAGTGTGGTCCTGGCTGAGTTTTTCCTTTAAGCAGAAATGTAAAATTTTAAGCAAAGCATCACTCGCCTAAAATGATGTGCCTGTTCCTGCGCACTTCCTCCAGGAGCACCTTGATCTCGCTGTAGGAGAAGCGAGACTTCCTCTTCTTGTACAGCTGCTTGGCTCGGACCGCGCTGCTGCTGTTGGCTTGGTGAAACGCTGACATGCTGCCTCTCTCCTCGCCTGTCCGGTTCAGCCTCCTGTTTCACCAGCGCTCTGTCTGCAGGGAAACCAGACATGGGCGAGGGGGCTCACTTGACGGCTGTCACTGCAGTTACCTGGTAGCAGTTCGGGTCTGTCTTTTTAATTCAAACTCCTGCCTCCCCTCTACGGCATCCCATTTACTGCTAGAATCAGGACCTCAAGAGTAGTGTGGTAAAGAATGTCTGTACCAAGTTTCATCACAATTGGACTAACTGTTCTGAAGATAAGTGTTAACATTTTTAAGTTGGTTGTATCTATCTCCTATCTATCTATCTATCTATCTATCTATCTATCTATCTATCTATCTATCTACTGAGAGAGAGAGAATTATATGCACATATCTATAAAGTACATATTCATTTAAAGACAGCAAACCTCTCTCTATCTAAGGAGAATCAGGATCCAACAGGCTATTCATCAATCGCTAGAAATACTAAATGAAGAAACGTTTACACCCCTTTCAAACAGAAATAATGTCATATCAATATATAGTGCTGTTTCTGATATATAAAATATCACAACTTGAAGACAAATATTAACAAGACTGAATTTATTTATCAGCTTGTACATTAGTCATGATGACTCCCTGTCACCAGTAAAAAGTCTTCTTTGTAAATGTTAAACTGGGCGATAATGCAGGGTGAAACTCCACGGAGCGCCTCTAGTCTGTCAAAACAAAGAACAGATTGCGTTGTTTCTTTTTTTCTTGTGTTTTATTTTCTGAGCTCAGAATTACTTGGTCAGTTTCCCGTCTTACAACACGCAGTTATATATATATAGATATAGAAGATATTAGATGGATAGTATATATATATATATAATATAAAAAATCTGTGCCTTCTCATTAGTATAGTGTACACGTGCGTTTATGATACGATTATGACAGTGCAAACGAAATTTATTTAAAAACCCCCCCTCATAGGGGGGGGATCCCTAGGGAGCATGACAATTACAAAAGCATGCACAATACTTAAAATGTTTTTGATGTTTGCTTAAAATTACCGTACCAGTTTGACGACGGAAAACGACTCCCTTTTTTTTTGTTTGTTTTGTTGTTTTTTGTTTTTTTTCTTTGTACGATGAGCCGAATGCAGAAAACTTCGTAAAAACTGCCCGGCAGCGTTGCGCAGACTCAGAGAGAGGCATCGCGTTTATCCCACTGGGAAGGCGAACGCAGGATTTGCGAAGTTTTACCAGGATACGCTGTTAGCACTGCTCTGCAAAGCTTAGCCTACGCAAGATCCCCCCCCCCCCCCAACAAAAACAACTAAACAAAAAAACAACGCAAAACCGGAGAGTGCGCATGCGCAGCCCATGGTTGACAAAGGCGATTTATTTCAAGCGACGCTAAGCGTTATTGTTGAATAGAACATATATGTCATTGCTTGCTTGTCAAGCTGAAATGCAATTTAAAAATAGCTCAGGTCGCTGATACGTTTGCTGTGCAACTTTAAATGTATCCTGAACCCTTACATACATTCGGTGATGTTGCACCTTTTTTTTTTTTTGTCCGCTCAATGTGTTTTTGCGGTAATAACCGCCAGAGGGGGAGCGTGGTAAACGATCGTGTGTTTCTGGTGAAGTTGCAATTGAATTACGCCAATAATCGCGGCGTGCAGAATATGAATACAAAATGCATGCAAGATTCATACACATAACAACAGCGATAGAAATAGATAGATAGAAATCGCATTGCAAGTTTGGGAAATATGTACCGGTACTTAAAAAAATATATATATTAGTTATTTCCTTCTAAGAAGTGACAAATAAAGGTGTTTTAATGGAACTGGAATTAGAACAAATGTGTAAAATGTTTCTAATTTTACCACGGTCAATTTTGCAACTTTTTTCCATGCTTTTGTTATAAACTCTGTATTTAACATAGCTTACCCTGGTTTGTCCTGTTTTTAAATATGCTTCACTATAGCTTGCTGTTCTTTACAACGCTTTCACTGTGCTTTATGAGACTTTTCTTATGCTTTGACTATGGGGAAACTTGTGCTTGTGTAAGGGTTAGTTTATCATGGTTAGTTTTTTTAAATATGCTTTACCAGACCTTCTCTATGCTTTACCAGACCTGTCTGTGCTTTACAATGCTTTACCAGACCTCTCTGTGCTTTACAATGCTTGCCTATGCTTTACCACACCTCTCTGTGCTTTACAATGCTTCCCTGTGCTTTACCAGACCTCTCTGTGCTTTACAATGCTTCCCTCTGCTTTACCAGACCTCTCTGTGCTTTACAATGCTTCCCTCTGTGCTTTACAATGCTTCCCTGTGCTTTACCAGACCTCTCTGTGCTTTACAATGCTTCCCTATGCTTATTATGTCACCATATAACACCCCACCCCACCCCACCCCCGTTCCATAATTCTATCATGGCAATGACATACCACTGTATGTCTAATTGAAGTGCATTTTCATTGTAATTAAAGCCACTTGGTGTCACCCTTCTGTTCTCCCCAGAACAGTCCAGTTGCACGCTGCCTAATACTAGGTTAGGTAGTGTGAAGAAAACTCTTTTAAAAACACTTCAAGGAGCTGCACTTTCAACATTTCCCCACCTGGTGGTGTGTGTTGTAATAAAAAATAAAAAAGTCATTACTACAGAGGGCCACAGGGAAGCGCTGTGTGCCAGTTTAAAATATTAAAATAAATTAAATGTACATTTAATATAACACATTGCATCACCTAGAATTTTAGGATTGAGACAATTAAAAAAAAAAAAAAAAAAAAAAAAAAATACATGAGCATAATTTAGATATTTTATTTAACATCATGTAATAATAAATAAATAACCAAAAATTACATTCGAAAAAGTCTACTGGAAGCCATAATAATAATACATAGAAAGTAGTAGTCACATTTTTCAATTTGTCAGTTTTTCATTTAGTATCTGGGAAAGTTACAAAGCGGTATGTAATTCACTATGTTAACGTAACATTATCCAGCAGGCTTCGTTCAACTTCATGAAGCAAAATGAATTAATTCTATAGTGTGTGTGCGTGGAAGAGACGCTCGGTGTGGGAGAATCCGGTGAAGTCTTCTCATGATGACATCAGCTTGTTAGCTCTCTGGTTGGCTTCTGTGATGCGGCTGTTATTGACAGTCGCCTGGAAAAAAAAAAGGGATGTTTTTAAATCTTTTTTTTTTTTGTCATTTTTTTTTTTCCTGCTTTCCAGATCGTTTGCGTTGTAATTTCTGCACCCTCTGTCCTCAGATTGCTTTTTGGTCCTTGCCTTTGCCGGTGGTACGGCACTGCCAGGTGGATATACATTACGACAGCGTGATTGGTTTTGTGTTTGGGAAATCACACAGGGGTTGTGCTGGTATGTTTCTATTGCCTTTAAGAAGGGTCTGCCTGCAGCTATTGCATAAATCTGAACACGCTTATTTATTTAAAAAAAACAAACAAAAAAAAAACTGTCCTTCCCTCACCTTTACAACTGAGTGCCACTCAATGGCAGTTAAGTGTTTTAAAAGCCGGAATTTTCCTCTCATCGGGGGGGGGGGGGGGGGGGGGGGGGGGGGGGGGGGGGGGGGCCGGGGGGGGGGTCGGGGGGCGTAAACAAAGGAGGGTAGGGGGGGGGGGGGCGTAAACCGACAGTAAAAATCACATGTTTCAAAACTATCGAACTGATTCGTCACTTAAAACAGAACCTTCGGCTGAACCAAACTCTGGGATATGTAGTTCTTAATCCTGAGAAAACATCTTGCCCAGAACTACAATCCCACAATTCACTGCAGAGATGACGCAAGGTCAGAGAGAGAGGCCGGGACTCGCCTTGTCCATGATCCGGTCGATCTGGATGTTCTGGGTGTCGATCTCGTTGCCCATGTCCAAGGCCATGTTCCGCAGGTTGCCCAGGATACTGCCCACCTGCTCCAGATTCTCGTCCATCTCGTCCTCCCTGGCGTCGTTGGTGACCCTGCAAACACACGCACACACGCACACACACAGCGCAACCCTTCAGCATTTGCAATCTACAGCTCTGGCCAAAAGTTTTGCATCACCCGGTTACAGAATGAACTGATTTTGCTTCCAATGAAAGCTGCTGAATAATGTTGCGCTAACAGATTCAATTACACACTGCTTTGTAGTTTTCCCAGATACTTAACGAAAATCTGACAAATTCTGATTTATTGTTGTATATTTTTCTAGATTTAGCATGAAATACTGTCCTGCTGTCGTGTCTTTTGCGAGATCATTTAGTATTTTTTTTTATTACACAATGTTAAATAAAAGATCTATATTATGATCATAGCAGGTTTTTTGTTTAGGACGTTCCAATCCTAAAATTCTAGGTTCTAAATTCTAAACTTTTGGTCACAGCTGCAGTTCATGAATTTGAAGATCAAATACTTTGTCATTTAAAAAAAACATTTTTGGTGGGGGGTATAGACTTTACAGTACCTCTGTAATCCAGAGGTATCCAGTCCCAAGTGATGCTGGATTGACAAGGTTTTACTGTATTATTTCCAAATGGACGTTGCACATTTTGCATGGGCTCCCCAGGGCCAGCTGTTCTTGTACGTTACCTGCGGATGTGTCCTCCACTCATGGTCATCTTCTCCCTCTCGTCCAGCACGCGGGAGGCAGGCTGGCTGGACACCACAGTGTCCTGGTTGTTCCCCCAGACCTTCTTATAGGCGCCGCCCGCCTCAAAATCCTTTAGTCTGAGAATGGGAGAACAGGGGGGTCTGGTAAAGCATATTAAAAAAAGTCAAGATAAACTAACCCTTGTAAAAGTTTACACAGCAAAGTGTAGTAAAGCACAGTGAAAGCATTGTAAAGCACAGAGAGGTGTGGTAAAGCATAGGGAAGCATTGTAAAGCACAGAGAGGTCTGGTAAAGCATAGGGAAGCATTGTAAATCACAGAGAGGTCTGGTAAAGCACAGACAGGTCTGGTAAAGCATAGGGAAGCATTGTAAAGCACAGAGAGGTCTGGTAAAGCATATTCATAAACAAACCAGGGTAAACTTCTACAAAGGAAAACCTGCCAGAAACTGACGGCTTCCTATTCAACGTGTCCCTTATTTGTACAGTGCTGTAGACTCGCTAATCTTTAATACTCTTAAACTCTCTGGGTTTTAAACGCATATTTCTGCTTTGTGCTTTCGATGTGCTTTGTGTTGAACTGCGCTTTCAGATGTAATGAAAGGCACTAGATGAACATTATTTGATTGATTGATACTATATTTTAGGCTGCTGGAAATCATAACAGAAGAAGTTTAATATATTTATAAAAACCCTACAGCAGCAACAACAACATGCAGGTTGATTTGAACAAACGGCAGATAAAGGTTTCTTGATCAGAAGTTTAGATCTCCTTCCCTCCCTCTCTCCCGGTGTGGGGCTGAAAAGCAAGCGCAGGCAGGCAGGCATGCACCCCTCCACCCAGCCAACACCTACTTCTCACAGGAGCACAGACCGCAGCACTTGCCCAGGTTGGAGAGGTTTTTTTCAGCCTCTTTCATGTTCTGATTGATCTGGTCCAGCCCGTCCTCGACCCTCTCCAGTTGCTCTGGACAAGGGAAACAGACGAGACGGTCGCGCGCAGAAAGCACAGCAAAAAAGCGCAAAGACAGGCGGTACGACACGGTACACACACACACCACACTGGAGCCGGCCCGGAACTGTGGGATCAGAAGCCTTGTCGTGGTTCAGTGTTTTTCTCATTCTGTCTGTTGGTTTGGGAGCTTTATACTTTTATCCTGTTTCCCTTTTATAATCCTCATGTCAGAACAATGTGTCCTGGCTGTTTCTATTGTACAGTATAAGGGGTCTGTACTTAGGATGCGAATTACTAAAGATTACCAAATCTTAAATCCAGTCAGGTCCTGATAAAGCAGCCAGACAGCGTACGTGGAGTGGGGTTGACTGGAAAAGAGGGCATCTAGTCTTTCCACCACGACTACAGCGCTGCGTCCAATTTCAAAATTGGACTTTACCAGTAAAACGGCGCTGGGAAGTCATGGGGCATCTTGCGTGGACTTTGATCCCACAGTATTTTTATTTTTTTTTTATGCTTTTTTATGTTCTCGAAATGAGAGAAGCGTCACGAGACAGGCTGACTGGCAGGGCTGCGCGGGGCTCCTGGTTAATCAGGACCTACTTGCCACAGGGGCACACACAGAGGCCACAGCACTGGGCCATGTCTGTGAGGTTCTTCTCAGCCTCCTTCATGTCCCGGTTGATCTGATCCAGACCCTCCTCCGTGCGGTCCAGCTGTTCTGGAGCAGGCAGAGGAAGCACAGCCCCTTTCATTTCTCCTGCCCTGAGTTGTTTGTGTGTGTGTGTGTGTGTGATTCAGTTTAATGCTTGGTTGTTATAATCCGGCACTATTAGAGATTATGAAGGAAGGAAAGAAGGAATAAGAGAGAGAGAGAAAGGAAGAAAAACTTTTTTTTTTTTTTAAAATATTATTTCTATAGTACTGGAATCTCTCTCTAGACACTGGTCTACATCCACAGCAAGTGGATTTAAGTCTCTGTAACAAAAGCATAAGTCAGGATTCATTCATTGCAGGGTGAGCTGCTCTCGAGATTGGGGTGGTGCTGCAGGACGTGGGAAAGCGAGGGAGGGTATCCGGTCTGTAACCCCGTGCTTGGGTGTGAAAGTGGGGGAAGTGAAGCTGTGGATTGGGGGTCCATACCTCCCTGCTCATCCAGCATGACCAGAGTCCTGATCCCAGCATCTTTGCTCTGGTTAAGACAAAGAGGACAAAGTTTGCTATGTACCATATTACAGTAAAATAAATAATAATAATGAGGGGGGGGTTCACGTCTGACGTCGTTTTGGTTTGACGTTGCGTGATTGCGAAAGAAAAGTTGAACTAAGCAATGATGAGGTGGGCAGTGGAAAGTGTAACAGAATAAAGACTTTGGGGTAACAGGGTCCACATCCCATTTCTTACCTCTTCCACTAACTGCATCATTCGACGAGTGCTTTCCAAGGACTGTGGATATAAAAAAAAAAAAAAAAAAATTATAAAAAGCAGCGCTTTGCCAAGTTGGCAGACTACATGAAACCTCTTAAAGGATCCCAGTGATTCAGCCTTGACAACGTGGCTAGGAAACCCATCCCATCCCCTCACCACTCTCTGTGTGAAGAAGAGTCTCCTTCAACAACATGACTAGGTAACCCATTCCATCCCCTCACCGCTCTCTGTGTGAAGAAGAGTCTCCTTCAACAACATGACTAGGTAACCCATTCCATCCCCTCACCGCTCTCTGTGTGAAGAAGAGTCTCCTTCAACAACATGACTAGGTAACCCATTCCATCCCCTCACCACTCTCTGGGTGAGTCTCCTTCCCTGTAATCCAGGAGTGGCCAAAGTTGGTTCTTTCCACTCCTGGTCTTTGTTCCAACCCTATTCTAAATTGTTTAATTGAACTAAACCTCCTTCTAGATTTTAAAGCAGTTCCCATTGTACCTGTTAAACCTGGAGTGGAATGGCCTAGCAGGACTGGGATTGGACACCCCTGCTCTAAGTCTCTTGTGTGCTCCTGGTTTTGACTATGGTCAGTCAAGCCTGATTTCTTCCTTGTTAAAAACTTTCTGTTCCCTGCAGCTCTGCAATTCGTCTGGTTGCTCTTTGCTGGACCCCCCCCCCCCCCCCCCGTCTGTTACCTCGTCCGTGATTTGATCTGCCCGTCTCTGCAGGTCCTCCATTTCCGTGGGCATGGCTGTCTCTGCAGCCATCCTCTTCCCTGCTCTGAACGACGCGTTGGCGGGCAGGAGAGAGAGAGAGACTGAGACAGTGTGAAGCAGAACTATCGCACTCCGCAGGGGTTCAGCAGAGAATAAATCTGAAAAACAGAACAGATGGTAACGAATTGGCATCTGAGCCCTGGAGGCAGTTTCAAGGTCTTGCCGTCCAACGCCATGCACATCTTACCAATTCAGCTAAACAGCCAGCTCTGTAGTCGAAAAGGTAAGGATGTGGATGTCAGGATAGGTAGGAAGTGAATCAGTTACAAAGAAAACGTTTCCAGGATTAAAAAAGGAATAAGGACTCTTATCATCACTGCAGGATGAGGGTTACACCAGTAAAATAGCTCGCCTGATTTTTCAAAAGAATTACAAACTGCGTGAATGGCTCCAGATGACCTTTATCTTGCCTCCCACCACACAAACGCTCTTACACAGAGAACTGTGAACTGAAATGAAGAGAGAATCTCCTTCCTTTGTGCTCTGAAAAGTAAGAAAAAAATTAACAACCCAGGCTCATTTTATTGTATTTATTGTAAATTACTTTGTATAACAAATTCACTTCACACACACTGCCTGTTTTTAGTGCGAACAATAATCTGTTTTCCAAATCTGCTAGCTTTCCAGGTTCATTTCCAATTACGCTCGGATTTAAGTCAAACTGTATGAAACTCAAGGCGACAGATGTTTCGGCTATTGATTCTCATCAGTGTTAGAGCTTAGAAACTTGATCGTTGATATAAGGAGTTGGGTCAGTGGTGTGTCTCCCCTGTGGTGTGGACTCCATGCTCCCGGTCTCTCCTCCTGCAGACACAGCGAGGCTGTGTGACAGAGACTCTGCTCTGCTCAGTACTGTGGCTCGAATCAAACCCTAATTACAGGGCTGCTGAACCAGTGGGGGCTGCAGCCACAAGCTGAGTGGGAGAGGGAGGGAGGGTGGAAGAGAAGTAGAGGGGAGAGAGAGAAGATTTATAGGGAAAAGGGGGAGAGTTGGAGAGAGAAATAAAGGAGAGGTGGGAAAGGTAAAGAGATATACAGAGGGAGACTGAGATCAGGACGAGTGGGAGAAACAGGGAGAGAGAATATGAGATACAGTGAGAAAAGGGGAGAGGGAGGAATAGATCAAAAAGGGAGACAGGCATAATTACAGAGGGAGTGGGAGGGAGATGAGGAAAGAGAGTGTGGAGGAGAGAGATGTGCTTGTTATAAACAGCACTGAATCATAACAACAATAATGCATTGTATTTGCCTAAACCGAACTGGAACAGCAAACAGGACAGTTATAAGTGCTGCTATTCACCGGAATACGATACCTTCACTCAGGCAGCTGGATGTCAGAGGCAGGGTAAACACACATGGATAATGTTACTGATAGAGGCTTTCATCCTGCACAGTAAAATAGGTTTGTTTCCTTTGCTTGCTGTCACTGTGACAGCTGGTGGGGATTTTGGGATACATTATGACTTGTTTTGCTTTGTGTTTTTTTATGTTATATGTAGAATGCACAATTATTGTTACCATCCTTTTCTACCCAATTTCGCACAGGAAGGATGCACCCCTGTTCTTCCCTGACTGTGTGACTCCCCCGTGCGCACCACACGGCCGTGCCTCTACCAGGGGAGACCCTCGGGGACCCCTGCGCTCCCCTGACTGTGTGACTACCCCCTGCGCACCACGTGGCCATGCCTCTACCAGGGGAGACCCTCGGGGACCCCTGGGACCCCTGCGCTCCCCTGACTGTGTGACTCCCCCCTACGCACCATGTGGCCGTGCCTCTACCAGGGGAGACCCTCGGGGACCCCTGCGCTCCCCTGACTGTGTGACTCCCCCCTGCGCACCACGTGGCCGTGCCTCTACCAGGGAGACCCACGGGGACCCCTGCGCTCCCCTGACTGTGTGACTCTCCCCTGCGCACCACGCGGCCGTGCCTCTACTTAGGGGAGACCCTCGGGGACACCTGGGACCCCTGCGCTCCCCTGACTGTGTGACTCCCCCCTGCGCACCACGCGGCTGTGCCTCTATCAGGGGAGACCCTCGGGGACCCCTGCGTTCCCCTGACTGTGTGACTCCCCTTGCGCACCACGCGGCCGTGCCTTTACCAGGGCAGACCCTCGGGGACCCCTGGGACCCCTGCGCTCCCCTGACTGTGTGAGTCCCCCTGCGCACCACGCGGCCGTGCCTTTACCAGGGCAGACCCTCGGGGACCCCTGGGACCCCTGCGCTCCCCTGACTGTGTGAGTACCCCTGCGCACCACGCGGCCGTGCCTTTACCAGGGGAGACTCTCGGGGACCCCTGTGCTCCCCTGACTGTGTGAGGACCCCTGCGCACCACGCGGCCGTGCCTTTACCAGGGGAGACTCTCGGGGACCCCTGTGCTCCCCTGACTGTGTGAGGACCCCTGCGCACCACACGGCCGTGCCTTTACCAGGGGAGACCCTCGGGGGACAGTCTTATTATGCACGGTGGTGTTGCACAGCCCCATGTATAATAAGGTTAATGATAAAACTGCTAAACTCAATTTTTAACCCACATACTCTACCCCAGTACAGGAGCACAACAAAACACAGTCGATTCCAAAATAAACTTATTATTATTTATTTTGAGTTCTGTTTTCCAATGTTATTCTCAGCACTTCGTCTTCAACTGTTAAAAATAAACCCAGCTAGTTCTATGGTTTCAGTGTGTATTATACTTCACCGTGTGTCATAACTAATAACACACACCAAAACTGCACATAAAAGCCTGGAATTCTAGCTTCTATAGCCTCGATAGCAGCCTTATTATCCAGCTGGATGTACAGTCTTCCTTATATAAAGAGGAGGCACAGCATGTTTAGATAACCAAGTTTTGAAACAGTAACTTCATCCAGAGCACAGTCGTTAAGAAGGAAGCAAGCTGAAATATCCTTCTCTCTCTCTCTCTCTCTGCTCTTCCACACAGTAGCAAGGAGAGGTTGCCACGGTTTCTTCTCCTAGTTGCCGAGCAGCAACCATAGAGACTTCGAGCAGCTGTTTATTAAAATAAAACAAAAGTCATGAGGCTCCCCCTGACGTCTCTAGGGACCCAGACACACAGGCCTGTTTACAGTAGTGCTTCTGACTCTACACCAAACCCTTTAGAAACATGTGCTTCCACTGTCTCTGACTGCAATGTGCTTCTGTGCTCACTGTGGTGATAAAGCATAGGCAAGCACTGTAAAGCACGGAGAGGTCTGGTAAAGCATAGGGAAGCATTGTAAAGCACAGAGAGGTCTGGTAAAGCATAGGGAAGCATTGTAAAGCACAGAGAGGTCTGGTAAAGCATAGGGAAGCATTGTAAAGCACAGAGAGGTCTGGTAAAGCATAGGGAAGCATTGTAAAGCACAGAGAGGTCTGGTAAAGCATAGGGAAGCATTGTAAAGCACAGAGAGGTCTGGTAAAGCATAGGGAAGCATTGTAAAGCACAGAGAGGTCTGGTAAAGCACAGGGAAGCATTGTAAAGCACAGAGGGGTCTGGTAAAGCATAGGGAAGCATTGTAAAACACAGAGAGGTGTGGTAAAGCATAGGGAAGCATTGTAAAGCACAGAGAGGTGTGGTAAAGCATAGGGAAGCATTGTAAAGCACAGAGAGGTCTGGTAAAGCATAGGGAAGCATTGTAAAGCACAGAGAGGTCTGGTAAAGCACAGGGAAGCATTGTAAAGCACAGAGCTCTTGTAAAGCACATCCTCTCCTTAACCTTCAATCGCATGTGTTTTCAAATCTCTGAGCTCTTCATAATTATAATTATTAGCGCAAATCCTTTTCTTTTTAAACCTAAAGGTTTCCAGACAGCTGAGCATTTGTGTTGTGATTATCTCAGCTTGGTAGCTGCATTGAAGTGACTAACGTTGGAAGCTTTAAGCTTTTCGTTCCTGTGATTATCGGTAATACCTGACTATGAGGAATGGCAGCTATGTAATTATCTTTTCTATTCGGGGGCACATCAATTTAGGACATTTATTTATTTCTGCACCACTCATTTAAAAGCTGTATTTTTTTTTTTTTTTGCTAGATTGAAAGGAAAACCACCTGCATGTTCCTGATATTCAGTCTCATACCTGTTGAATTTACGAATGCCTATTGCCTTAATGGAACAATCACAGGGAATATATGTGCAGAATTGAACTGCTGGCTTTCCTCTTAGTTTTTCCAGGTGTATCAAATCCTGTAAAATCAGAATGAGAATAGAATAATTAATTGTTACGATCTGCAATGAAAACACCCCGATGTTTAACTTTTAAATCAGGATTGTGGTCTTATATTCAGTAATTTTAACTGAGCAGAGATTCTAATGAATTGAAGAAAGTCTTGTTTTTTCACTGGTAATCTGGTAACTCAATGCTGTGTTCACATTGAAGCCGGTTTTGGGAGCGATAGAGGCATCTGCCGTGGTGTTGGTGAGATGGCTGTAGCTTTGAGGTATTATTTTGTGCACAGCGGGGAACTGAAAGTATGACAGTGCAAATTGAAAGTGCTTCAGAAAAAGAACATCCAGGACAGGGTTGAGGCATGGAGACTGAACTGCACCCTCCCTCTCTCACCCCCTAAGAGAAAGGGTGATCCCTCCAGTCCAGAGCAGGGTTGAGGCATGGAGATTGAACTGCACCCTCCCTCCCCCTCTCCAGTACACGACAGGATTTAGGAACACTCTGAGGGTTACAAGCAGCTATCTCGTTAAGCAATGTTAATTAGCAACGCAACAAAACAAGAATAGTAATACAATAAAATAAATAAATAAATAAATAAAAATAAAACCTGAAATGCAACCCCTGGCCTGGGTGCAAAGCGAGGCTAATTGTAATAAAGGTGGATCATGTGACTCGGAGGAGGCGTGTGATTTCAAGGCAGGTGTGCCTCTGTAAATACGGCATTGTCTATTTTTTCATTGTCATAACAGGAAAAGAGCAGAAGTGAATACTTTAGATTGAAGGGGTTTTTTGTGTGTGTTTTGTTTCTAAACATACACTGTTGAACCAGGCAGGTGAAACATTATGAAAGTGATTATATATATAATATATATATATATATTGGTTTGTTCTGCACTCCAGCATTAGACATCAGATCACTGCTAGTCTGATTCGGGAATGTGATTTCACAGTGCAATGGCTGGATATTTGAATGCTAATTGGTCTTTAATGCCCTTTTTAGGTATTTAAGGTGTGCGAATGTGGTGCTAGTATACTGCTAAAGAATATTAAAATGTAGCGCTGCATTTATTACTTGTATCGATCTCTCCACAGGGGAGGATCACAGGCATGCATGGGGCTGATTCATCATTCACAGTGAAGAAACCGCTGCCTGGGGTTTGTGTGGGTCGCTGTTCTCCTCCACAGAGTCTAAGAAAAAGCAGTGATCATCACAAACCCAGGCAGCTGTATCTTCACTCGTTTAGCTGTGTGGTGAATCAGACCGATCCACACCCCCTCATATCTCCCCAGAATCTAATGCGCTCAATACAGTTTGACTTACTGAAGTGCCTCCACTGTATTCCCCAATGCCTTTAGTCTCTATTTACAAAATTTAAGAAAACCAGAGTCCCTGATATAATAGGAACTGGAAAGCATTGCAAAGATGGCAGGGCAGGTGCAAGCTGTTCAGTCTTTCTCAATAGCCCTGCAGCACAATTCATAATACACAGAGGATGAGACGGTTAACAATATAGATCAAACATGCCTAAGTATTTTTTTATTTATTTTTTGCCTCTACAGTGTCCTACATCTGCTGCTGTGATGTATTATTCATGTCATGCACATGTTCCAGTCAGATGCTGTTTTACAGAGAGTCCCAAATGCTCCCCTTTGCATCACAAATTTTAACATATTTTAAAAATGTATGTAATAGTTACCTTATTGTAGCCTGCAGTATGCTTCTCTAACATGCAGCATAACAAAACTTTTGTTTTTGGATTTAAAAAAAAAAAACGTTTAAAAGTTGACTATTTTGCAGTTTCCCTAAACTCCCATGGTTTATCCTATGCATTTCATGTAGTTCACTTTGTTTTATAAAATGTGCTTTACTAGACCTCTCTGTGCTTCACAGTGCTTTACCATAACTCTCTGTGCTTTACAATGCTTCACCAGACCTCTCTGTGCTTTACAATGCTTCCCTATGCTTTACCAGACCTCTCTGTGCTTTACAATGCTTCCCTGTGCTTTACCATGCTTGCACTGTGCTGTGTTATGCTTTCCTGTGCTTTTACTGTGGGGTAACTTTTCTAAGAGAGGAGAAGTCGTGTGTCTCTACAGGGCCTCCAAAAAAGGACTGGTGAGGCCAAGAAACCAATCAGAATATAAAATGAGACTGCAACCTGTGAGCACAGTGATGGGTAAAATCAAGTCATTAAAAAACCCGCTAATCCAAACACACACAATTAAAACCATGTCATTACACCCCCCAAGAGGCAACGCGCTGTCATGGAAATTCACAAAGCCCTGCACAGCAAACCGTCATACTGTTGCAGTCTATTTGAAATGATAATAATCAAATAAATAACTAAATATACTACAAGTAGACGTATTAAATATTTGCTAAGGTAATACAAATATATGTCAACCGGCAGAACTAATCTATAAAGTTATACATTATTGAGTGATATTTCAGCAGGATTGTGCGTCACAAGTAGCACACTCCGTTTCATATAGAACATGTTTATTAAGTTCTGTTTATATCTACTAAAGCGACAGGTTAATCGAGTTACGACACACACACACAATTATAGTTTAAAATGTATGTTTTAATAGCCTGCGTGCAAAACAATATATTTTCTGAGCGCTGCAGTTATTACCGACAATAGAAAATAGCGTCAACACTTGACAGCTTATTAAAATTATACAACATTTAAAAAAAAAAAAAAATGCGATTAGGAGATGTAACTTATTTTATGCGTTACAATGATAAAAACCAGCAAAGTAATTTTATATATTATATTTATTAATATTTTCCCGTTGGTTCTACATTATTTAAATAAGTTAGAAAGTTTTATTTAAACAGTAAATCAATTAGTATTTTCCTGCTGTATATATGAAACATGCAATTAATGAAATCTTACCTGCCGGTCGCTTCTCTACACCTATGTTTTGCAGTTAAAGCTCATATTTCATTTCAGCATCCCCTTTGACTCAGGTAAAATACAGCACCCGCCCCGTTTCCTGCCTCCGCGCTCTCATTGGCTGACGGCCGAGGGACGGAGCGCTGAGGGGACGTCAGTCATTGCCGATGCGGTCCGACCCCGCAGGTGGTGGGACTCTGGTTGCTTGGGCAACTTGCTCGCTGACGTCACTCGGGTGAGGTGTGCAGAATACAACCGTGTGTGTGTGTGTGTGTGTGTGTGTATATATATATATATCTATCTATCTCTCTCTCTCTCTCTCTATATATATATATATATATATACATATATATGCATCTTTAACCTGGGAGAATATCGCGACTGAAATATGGAATAAAATTAGTCTTAATAAGCCAATTCTCTGATTGTTATTGATGGTATGGAACCAGGCAAAATATTGTAATAGCCTTCGCATTATCCTTACTGTTTTCATACGTTACAAAAGGGGCCACGGTTTTAAATTTATAACTAGACATAAAATTAAAAAAAAAAAAAAAAAAAAAAACCCTCTGTGCGTTTCGTACTGTTTATTATTGCAACGAGGTTTTATTTTGTATATATTTTAAGTGGATTACAGTACATAGCTATACGTATATAAATATACGATCTATACCACACTCGCGATGTGGTATAGATCGTATCTGTATCTTGTATTTGATTTGACTCTTCCAGGATCCGTGTTTACATTTTTTTTAATGGCTCTTATTTGAAATTATTCTCGTCCACTTAGCGTACTCGCTATACCTGCTCACAATGGACTTGACTCGTATGAGCGAATGTTTTTACTATCAGTTAACTGCTCTCAGTCGAACTCGCTCTCACCTGTAATTATTCACTCGTTATTTGCTCATATCTGTAATGTGATCTGCTGAAATGCCATACTTTAAAATACTTTGTAACAATTGTAAGTCTACTAAAAAAATTAATAATAATAAATTAAGTCTTGGGCGATGTATGCAAGTTGCATCTCCCAGCTGTGCATCAGTTTGTCACAATGGGAAAGATAGGCATGGTGACACCATTGACAGTGTTATGGCAGGTTGGGGAGGAATTAAAAAAAAAAAAAAACATTTACATAAATAATTGTAAAAGGGGTTTTAATTTTTGCATAATACAATACAAACTGAAAGAAGTCTTTTCAATGGGTAATTTGATACATATAAGCATGCGTGCGTGACAAACATATTGTATTACACTTCCAATAGTCATTGTAACAGACAAACGAATCACCATTCATCAAGACATCACAAAGATTCAAAAGCGACGTACACACATTCTGCACTTCATCCTTTGGTGATGAACGAGACAGGGAGACAGAAAAAGAATACTTTGTCATATTTTAAAATGTCGGTTTCCCTAAAGAACAAAACATACGTATATATTGTTTTCAATATGTAGCCGCTGCTGTGTTTGCAGACAAAAACGATGTTGCAAGGCGAAGCTCGACTGCAAAGTTTTACTGACCAATGAAGTCTTTCACATCAAATGATGCTGGGTGTTTCAATCAAGTGTCCTTTCAAATTTAAGGCTGCCTCCTGGTGGAATTTGCATGTACTGCTTAAGCAAAAAAATAAACAAAAAAAGAAAAGTTTGCTCACAAGCAAAACTATATCTGTCAAAAAAGAACCCCTTAAAAAAAAAAAAAAAAAAAAAAACAAATTAATAATTTTGGCAAAGAACAAAACTACATTCCCTCCCAACAACAAACGAATTAGCCCGGTGGAGGAGAGTCCTACAAGCAGAAGGCATCATGCTGAGAGAGAGTGGGACACATTCCTCGTGTGAAAGGGTTAGCTGAACAGGAGCGTCCTCAGCAGAGGTGTGGTCTTTTTCATGCAGGCACCCAGCGGGATCTTTAGGAGTACATAGTCAACTGCAGCCACTGCAAACCAAGCAGAAAGACTCGTATCAAATACAACACAAGGTAGCTTTGCAGTTTTGCCATCTTCTAGAACACCTTCCTACTGATGTTTCACCATACACTGCACTTGTTTTATTAGGGGAATTTTTAATAAGGAAACAAAGGCTGTAAAGTGAATCTTTAATAGAGGTACACTTTAAAATCTTAAGATTTGATTTATAATTGACGTCATCTGTGTTTTTTACTTTAGTATTTAAACTGTTCATATACCGTTTTTAATACAGTGGTTTACAATGTCAGGCTATACAGCTAACCCTGCTCCCTGTGACTTGTGGACTATACAGCTAACCCTGCTCACTGTGACTGGACTATACAGCTAACCCTGCTCCCTGTGACTGCTGGACTATACAGCTAACCCTGCTCACTGTGACTGCTGACTATACAGCTAACCCTGCTCACTGTGACTGGACTATACAGCTAACCCTGCTCACTGTGACTGGACTATACAGCTAACCCTGCTCACTGTGACTGGACTATACAGCTAACCCTGCTCACTGTGACTGGACTATACAGCTAACCCTGCTCACTGTGACTGGACTGTACAGCTAACCCTGCTCACTGTGACTGGACTATACAGCTAACCCTGCTCACTGTGACTGGACTATACAGCTAACCCTGCTCACTGTGACTGGACTATACAGCTAACCCTGCTCACTGTGACTGGACTATACAGCTAACCCTGCTCACTGTGACTGGACTATACAGCTAACCCTGCAGGCATGTCTCACTTGATCTTCCACATATTTACCTCCTTAATGTCCACTTTAATTGTTCCATTCTTATCTTTGTCCAGGGTTTGGAAGGCACCTACAAAATAAATGAAAACAAAAAATTATTCTAACAATTCTAGGTCAGCAATTGGCAACCACACTTAAGCATTTTAATGGAGCGTTTTGAAATTCCAGACCACTCAAATTACCCTACGTTTTAAAACGAAAAAAAAAAGATACACGTGTGCTATAGCATAGGGTTATTTTTTACACACAGTGCCAAAATGCCATTAGCTGCTTTAAAAAAGTGGGGTATTTGGACGTTTCAAATTGCACTGGACTCTAGCAGTCTGCCCCAGGGCGAATCACACCGATCCGGTCTCAAATCTGCGAACGAACTCGAACTCACGGCACATGGCATCCAGGCGAACCAGGCAGCCGATGTAGTTGTCAAAGTCCATGTTGCCTTCCTCATCGCTATAGCGACGAATAATCATTTGGTAGAGCTGGTCATTCAGAGGGAACCCTGAGAGAGCGAGAGAGAGAGAGAATTAAAACAGCGACTGCCACTTCTCGTCTCATCCTTGAGATTTCATTGCGTTACGTCTAAGAAACTGGATTTCCTTAGTATAAAATAAAAATAGAGGTAGAAACTTCCACTGGTGCCCAATTATCTTCAAGCTGGAATAACCTTTCTGCTGAAATAAGGGCAAGTGTCACTCTCCCGGTTTTTAAGGATCATTCACTGCAACAATTTTGAAACTAGTCATGATTTCAGCATGCGATAACTGTACGAATGCATGTGAATTGCAAGCTGCCTGTAGTACTCAAGTCCCACCTCAAAAGGTGACGGCAGGACTGAAGTCATTTAAACATTTAAATAAAATGACACTGTTGTGAAACAGCCCTTACCTGCAGCTTGGAAGGCACCCGGTAACTCTGAAGCTCCGATTGTACCAGAACGATCGACATCATACTGCTTATACACCCCCTGAGAGAGAGACGCATGCAACCACTCAACAAGATCACAAGCCAGCTTCAACATGATAAGAGATTACCCACAACGACTTACAGGTGTTACAGGGCAGCACAGGGTTACAATGCAAGCTTCATATTTAAACACAGTGTCGTTTACACTCAGTGCAAATAATACTACTACTAGAATACAAGGTGAACTAGGATGCAGCGAGTTCTATCTGCAATGATACAGTAGTGTGTGTTTCATACCTGCCATTTCTTGATGCTGTTCCACAGGTATTTAAACTCATGAAAGCCCAGCTTGCCTGTGCTGTCGCTCTGCAGAAGAACCAAGGTTAAGGGAGATCACATGCATGGTTTGAAGCAATCTGAAAGCACGAAACTTTATTTTTTTTATTAGGATGCATGACAGTTTATGACGGGTGTCAAGTTGCAATCTAATAAAATGCATTTACAGTTTTAAGTACAAGGATACATCCATAACTGCCACCATGCTTCGGCAGGACTCCATGCTGAACCCGTCCGTTTTGAGGTCACCGTCTGAAAGGATACAACAGACAGTTTACCGCAGCCTGCATTTGGGAATCACGGACTCAAATACCCGGTGCTTCTTCTTAATAGCGTGAGCGCCGCTCCTGGATCGTGGAGCTGCAGAACAAGCACCTCCCACCCCGCTGAACTGAATGAATCTTTACTTACGTCTGCAAACAATTTTGTTGAGAATATTCATCAGCTCCGATGGGCTCACGAGGTCACCTCATGTCCCCCCCCCCCCTAACCCCTTTTTTTTTTTTTCCGTTCAATGAAAAAAAAAAAAAAGGCTTTTTCGCACAGGAAACAGCGTCCGAGTTTGAGAGATGCTCGCAGACCTAACAGCAGCTCTCAATCCTGCCCTGGACTGGAGGGAGCACCCTTTCTCTTTGAGGGGGTGAAGGAGGGAGCATGTCCATCTTCTCCATATAGCCCAACAGTTACACAAAATGGGGTCTCATCTAATCTTGCTTGCATTGCAAGGTATTCTGCAGGGATTAAACGAACAGCCAGCACACACAAAACGTTCCCCGGGGGCGTTTGTGTTACTGCTTGTCACAATAAACACAGTTAACACGGTAATGAGCGTTTATGTAGCTTTTCTGTGGAACTGCAATTAGAAATACAATTACTGCAGTGCCACTGTAACTGAACAAAGCACTGTAAAACTGGAACTGCAATTTGGGCACGCAGTTCTGCGGTGACTGCGATTGCAACTGAGCCCAGGGGTCTGGCATTGGGGTCCGCCATACTCACGTCTCCGGCAAGCTGCTGGAACACTTTCCTGAACTGCCGCTCCTCCTCGCTCTCGTGCTGCTCAGCGTACTGGACGGGGCGGCGCGGGGGTGGCTGCGACAGGGCGACACGAGAGAGACTTTATTATTATCAGCGAGTCAGTCAGCAGACGCTTTTATCTGAGGCAACAAGAAAAGAAATATCACAACTTACAGGGTCCGAGGGGAGAAACTGGTTCATATCGACATTTCTGTAAAAGAAATCAAGAAATAGTCAACACGCTGCTAAACCACTCACTGAGCTCAATCTAATCAGACTCTGCTTTAATGGCTAAGCGAGGGGAGTCTCGTTACAGTTCTTTCAGTAGTACAGCAGGGCACCGCCTTTGGGTTTTTGCTGCTGGTGTGTCAGGTTTGTTCAGAGTTGAGGCCAGGGCAGTGGCACCCCACACGTACAGAGTGTGTGTGTGAACTGAACTCGCATCTCAGCTCAATGAATTCAATTGAAATGTTAGAGCAGTGGATGGATGCAAACCATAAGCTTAATAGACTGATCTCTTTACCATTCAATTGAAGAGCGAGCTCTGTAGTGGACGGGGTCAGTAGGGTCACACAGGAAGATCCAGGCTTCTAGCCCAGCTACAGTTTACAACCCCTAACCCCCACCCTAACACTGCCCAGAGGGGTGGTGAGGGGTGGTATGCAAACAAACTGGTTGCTAAAATGCTAACAGCCAAACATGGAAAGAATGGCAAAAACAAAACGCCAGGGATCGATTATATCCCAGTGCACACCCGATCATGCGACTGCAGCTTTAAAATGAGGTTGTTCAACAGCCCTCCTTTCAGAGGCGCAGGTAAATATAATGGCTGGGTGGGTTGGCTCAATTATTGCTCCATAATGAAGCAGCCTGGGGTTTTATGACAACCAACAAAGTGTACTTTATACAGAGTGTACCGAGTCGCCGGCAGGGTTTATTACCCTGTGCAGAGCTCAGGGGCAGAGTTGAGCTTTAGGGCAGCCTGTCCTGCAGCCACTTCATTCTGGAAGCTTGCAAGGCAATGACTTTATACTGTACTGCACTGTACAACACAGGAACACGATTACTTCTACCAAGAATTATAATACTCCAAAAACGCGTTTAAAAATTCAGCGAGTTCAATGACAAACGTTTTGACTAGAAATCGTTCTCATGCCTTCTGTGTTAAGAAATTAAACTTTTGGCACATTCAACAAACAAACTATGCATTATTAATACATAATAATAATAATAATAATAATAATAATAATAATAATAATAATAATAATAATAATAACTCAAAGCATGCAGAAAATATAACTTTAAAATGATAAATCACCAAAACAACGTATTAATTCATTTTACCAAACTTAGTATAGGTCAACTACCACAAAATGCTGCCTAGCAACAGCAGTAAAGGTACAGCCCAACACTATTGGGATTCAATACCGCAAATTCAGTTAATAATTAAAGTCAGCAAAACTTACCCGACGACATCAAGAAGGCCACCGATCAATTTTTTGGCCAGAAACATTTTGAGAGGCGAGAGAACACGACAGGAGAACAACGAGGGAAGAAAAGAGGCTGTAGAAAAAACAAACAAACAAACAAACAAACAAACAAAAAAAAAAAAAAAAAAACAAAAAAAAACAAACAAACAAACAAACAAAAAAAAAAAAAAAAACCCCCCGCCGCGGCCGGTACGCTCAAATCTGTCAATGCCAAAAAATAAAAATTAAAAACACCAGGACAATAACAAAAATAACAGAAAACTTCAACCAAAAATCCAGCCCGGAAAACATGAAGAATTGAGAGCGGCCTTCGTTCAAGGGTGGCTCCGACATGTTTTTATTGCTGGTGTAAACAGTCTGTTTTGCTCGTTGTTTGTTTGTTTGTTTTTTTATTATATTTTTTGGTTATAGACGTTACATGCATTTAAAAAAAAAAAGTTACAAAATAGCCAGCCAGCCAACGCGCTGCGTCTCCTATCCGTGCACTTAAAAATGAATGTTGTTTAAAAAGTTATTCATTGGTGAAAAAACCATAAAAAAAAGGCGAGCAACACAAGTTTTCCACAACAGACCTTGGGAGGGACGAGATTTCCAAACACCTTGACACTCCTACACGAATTCATACAGGTAATGTGCGGAATTTCTCTCTCTCGTATATATTGTTATCGCGTTGAGCAAATAAGTCTATTGCTTTACTAAGTTGCCTATTGTATTCTCGTTTAGACATTACTTTTCCAGTGTTTTTTTTTTTTTTTTTTTTTTTTTGTGGTAATTGGACTTGGGATCTGAACACACACAGATTATTTGTAGTTATAAAAATGTTTATTTAAATCTGGTCGAAAATTATATAATTTATCATTGCGATAGTGCTGTCAGGCAGATGTGACGCACTGTCCACAGTGACTCGTCCAAGGCCAGAATAAATGAATGAATGAATTAAGACGTGTTCAACTTGTTAAATTGTAAGCGTGCTGTTTTCCCAAATTGTCTTGACAAAAATATTGTGTAACATATTCCCGAACCAAAACACACACTTAAAAACAGCGAGGACAACTTGCACATACAGATATATAGAACCTGTGCAAACTGCAAATTGTAATGTTGAATTCATTCCCATAGGTCAAATTTCTTTATAAACAGCAATAATTTTACAGTGCGTGGTATTTAAAAAAAAAAAAAAAAAAAACACATTCACACGTATTTGAATCAGCTAAAAACAAGGATGCATATTATTTAAGGTTAAAAGAAATAAATGTGAAAAAAAAGGCCATATCGATCGATATGCGACGAATGAGTAGGCTTTTTTTTCTATGTAAAATGTCCATTTCAGCAATCCTAAACTGCATAATTATTATGAGGAATGGTTCATGGGAGCCTGCCACTGCAAGACCCCCGTGTCCTGCATCTGGAAATCAGTTTTGCATTAGCAAAGCATGCAACAGCCGCAGCTGCATTGTGCATGGACATTGAAATGCTCAATCACTGGCCTCGGTGTTTAGTTCCAGTGCAAAATATTTCAACTTGACGCATAGGCAAAAGGAGATCCAAAAAAAAAAAAAAAAAAAAAAAAAAAAACAGGCCCCGCGTCCGTTGGTTGGTGGGGACTTGTTTAAACGGACCTGCGACGTTGGGACTTTTCTGAAAATCAAAATTAATAATAATAAGAACGTTGCTGCAATTGTAAAACAACGTTTTCTTTTTTTCAGATACCGTTCAGAATACAGTACAAGCGCAATTAAGGGTTTTCTGTACAAGGATAAATGAAGAAGCGAGAGAAAAAAACACCATTTGTGCCTCAGGAGAAATGTCTATGCCTGTGCAAACGTGTCGGCCAGCCGTGATTTAGGCAGCCGTGCATAACAAACTGTTTAAATCTATGTATACACACAGGTTACATTTCCATAGTAAACCCACAGAACAACATTTTTAGACTATTTGAGAAATCAAAAAACAAAACAAAAACACTTAAGTTAGCTATGGCTGACGTCTTTAACTAGCCTTCTCTGCGGCTGTCAAACAAATCCAGCGCCTGTTCAGTTTAATTAAATAAACGAACGAACTTAAAAAAAAAAAAAAAAAAAAATAGAAAGTAAAACAGCAAACCTTGTATGTACTCACCTCTAACTCTTGGGGAATTAATTCGGTCTATGGGCGTTGGGACTGCTTTAAAAATAATGTCTTGCTCTTGAATCCACCACACCCTGTCCTGGCAGCCTGCGGCGAGGGAACCCCTTTGAACGCCGCTGGGTCCCAACGCCCTTCCCGGACTCTCTGTACAGCGTAATCGCAATTAACCGGCTGGGCACTTAAAGACAGGTTCGGCTTTGACAACAGGACACCACCGAGGTCATCACTAAAAATACATTTTAGTGCAATTAGCATTATTATTTTTTTAAAGCAAAGAAGACGCAGCAAACTGTTATTGTTGAAAGCGGCAATATAAACAAATAAAATAAGCTTAATAAATATATATATATAATATATAGATATATAATATTTATAAAACTTTCAAAAGAAATGTTAGGGTAAAAAGGCGTTACATTGCAAGGGTTTTAAATGTAACAAAAATTTTAACGCGCTGGGCTGACTTCCAAAGTAACAGGCCCTACCCTCACCAGCTACTGACTAAGTACACTTGAGAATATGTGTGAGTGTGAGTGTGAGTGTGAGTGGAGTGGGAGTGGGAGTGGGAGTGGGAGTATAGCCACACCCGTTATAGCGCTTGAGAGGATAGGAGGGGAGCCCTCCGTTCATTCACTGCATAGCAACACATCTCTGTACACAAGACAAACAAACACAGTTTTTCAGGAACGTTTCTTTTTCCTGTATGAGTTTAATTTACATCCAAGCTGAAAAGTTTATTATTTTTTTCCACCGTGGCTCTTATCTCATGGGATGTACATAATAGTATATAGGCTGTGCAGTTTAATGAAACTTGGTTGAGACGTGGATTTTGAGACCTACGTGCCATAAATAATCAAATTATGTATTATTATTATTATTTATTTGACAGGAGCCTTTATCCAAGGCGACTCACGGGTTTTACAGGGCAGTACAGGGTTACAATGCAAAAGCAATATTTAAACACAGTGTAGTTTACAGTAATCGCAAATAATACTACTAGAACACAATATGAACTAGGCTGCAGCAAGTTTAAACTTTGCAAAAAGTTTCTAGGATGTGACAACTTAAGAATGTACACAATGGATTTTAACAACAAGAATAATTCATTTGGTCTGTTTAAGCACTGTCAAAGCAAGTCTTTACTATCCAGTCTGACTAGCTATATATATCTGTATCTCTATATGTATATTTTTATCTATATAATTCTTCTTATTTTTTAGGGAAATCCTGTGCGAGTCGGACGGCCCGCGTCATCACCCGGCTCCTCGGCTGGCCCGTGACGTCACGGCAGCGCTGGCTCTGCAGTTTTGTCGCTTCCTTGCAGAAATGGCGATGCTGGGAGGGATCGTGTCTCTGTTTTTAATAACATTATTGGTTTTTTTCCACGTTGTCCTGCAGGTACAGGCGGTTTCACAGCCGGGGAAATGGATTCTGAGCGCTGACAGCGTGAGTACGCTTGGAGGGTTTTGAATGTTATTCGACAGACGTTAGAAATGCGACGCTTTTCATTTCGTTGCGAGTGCCGTGACGTTTGTGAAAAAAAAGAACGGTAATAGTTCGTCGTTTTTGACTGAATTATTTAACGAGACGAAAAACGTGTTAAACTCTTTAAAAAAAAAAAAATGTGTACATTTGCGAGCTGTCGTAAGGTGCAATTTTTGTGTCTGTCTGTCTGTCTGTCTGTGTGTCTCTCTGTGTGTGTCTGTCTGTGTGTGTGTGTGTCTGTGTGTCTGCCTGTGTGTGTGTGTGTGTGTGTGTGTGTGTGTGTGTGTGTGTGTGTGTGTGTGTCTGTGTGTGTGTGTGTGTGTGTGTGTGTGTGTGTGTGTGTGTGTGTGTGTGTGTGTGTGTCTGTGTGTGTGTGTGTGTGTGTGTGTGTGTGTGTGTGTGTGTCTGTCTGCCTGTGTGTCTGTCTGTGTGTCTGTGTGTGTGTGTGTGTGTCTGTGTGTGTGTGTCTGTGTGTCTGTCTGTGTGTGTGTGTCTGTCTGTGTGTCTGTCTGTGTGTGTGTGTGTGTGTGTGTGTGTGTGTGTGTGTGTGTCTGTGTGTCTGTCTGTGTGTGTCTGTCTGTCTGTCTGTGTGTGTGTGTGTGTCTGTCTGTGTGTCTGTGTGTGTCTGTGTGTCTCTGTGTGTGTGTGTGTGTGTGTGTGTGTGTGTCTGTGTGTCTGTCTCTGTGTGTGTGTGTGTGTGTGTGTGTGTGTGTGTCTGTGTGTCTGTCTGTCTGTGTGTCTGTGTGTGTGTCTGTGTGTCTGTCTCTGTGTGTGTGTGTGTCTGTGTGTGTGTGTCTGTCTGTCTGTGTGTCTGTGTGTGTGTGTGTCTGTGTGTGTGTGTGTGTGTGTGTGTGTGTGTGTGTGTGTGTGTCTGTGTGTGTGTGTCTGTCTGCCTGCCTGTCTCTGTGTCTGTCTGTGTGTGTCTGTGTGTGTCTGTGTGTCTGTCTGTGTGTCTGTGTGTGTGTGTGCCTGTGTCTGTGTCTGTCTGTGTGTGTGTGTCTGTCTCTGTGTGTGTGTGTCAGTGTCTGTCTGTGTGTCTGTCTGCCTGCCTGTCTCTGTGTGTGTCTGTCTGTGTGTGTCAGTGTGTCAGTGTGTGTCTGTGTGTGTGTGTGTGTCAGTGTCTGTCTGTGTGTGTCTGTGTTGTGAAAACCACAGGCAGCCGTGTCAAGCTGTGGGATTTGTTTACTGATTTATATGCTGTTTTAAAGTAAGAAATCATGTTGTGTTCCTAATTCTATATTAAAAATAACAAAACAGCAACTCCGTATGCAATGCTTTTCTGAATTTTCTCTTCAGAAACATAACCGTGAACAGAACAAATTCGTGTTCACAAAGACGTTATTCAAAGACTCGACTATCTTCATGCAATGTAAGTCTTTTTCCAGTTTCTCATATACTTGCTGATTTGGATTATTTTTTTAATTCACTTTTTCCAGTAAAATTCGGTTAGTGCACGAATGTACAATAATTATATGTACATTGACCAATTATTTAAAATATATATTAAAAACAAATTGTAGTCCAGAAAGGTACACATTGATATTGTATAGTTATGTACAGGCATTCATTTTAATAGCCCTCTGTAGTACAGTTAAATACGTATTCACACTGGCTTATGTATTTTTATGTGTGTTGTACTGGATAGACTTGATGTAATTATACAGTTAGTGTAAACAGTCTGTATTTAAAAGTTGAATGGACAATGCTGCCTCATCACTAATTCCTTTGTAAAGAAAGCACTGTGATATTGAAACACGTACAGTACTGGGGGCGGGCTGTGTAAATCCTACTCTTGTTTACAGGGAGGAGTGAAGACTGCAAGCATCCAGTTAATCTCTCAATATCCTGGTACCTGCGAAGCTCACGCTGCTATGATGAAGTCTTCGGACTGGATGTAACCCTATTTCTATTTTCACACTCTATTTTTTATTTTTTATATGCAAAGAACCGATTGCATCACAACTAATTATTCATAATACTTTATATATATATATATATATATATATATATATATATATAGTATATATATATATCTATATATATATACCTATATATATATATATATATATATATATACTATACCTATATATGTATATTTATGGACCTATATAGATATAAATAAATAGATAGCTAAAATATATATAGATCTCTCTCTCTCTCTCTAGAAAGATATGTTATTTAGCTTATCGAAACCGGTGGACCCGGTCGGCTTTTTCGAAGATAATATATATAATTTTTTTTTGGTAAAAAAGAACCTCTCATTTGCTTGTGAATATGTAAAAAATTTATTTTCAGTGTTAGAGAACTGCTTCAACAGTTGTGATCTCTCTTAACACAAGTTATTAAGCGTGCATAGTATGTGTGAGTCATGGTGATCTGTTTATTATGTTAGTGATAATTAAGGCTTGAACATTTCAGTTTTTAGTTTCCAAATCTCTACCTCCCTTATAAATGTTAATTAGCTGTCTCTGTATCCTAATAGAGATAAAACTACATATTTAAAGACTTGATTTAAGATTTTTTTTTCTTTGCTACAAACCAAGGAGATCTGAAATGCTGTAGTTGCTGTCAGTGTGCGCTCCGGACCGGGTAGTTTTATGCTGAAAAGATAACGACAACTGTTAAACGATTGAAAATAACAAAAGCACTAAGTTAAAAATAAGTTTTAAAGGGACTTGATCAAAAATAAACCCCCCAAATTTCAAGCCCTGCTGATAATTCAAATGTTGTACGTGGATGGGAATACGACTCCCATTGCAAAACAGTTTGATCCATTCCTGGATTTGCTATGTGTGCCATAGAAGACACACCTGAACTTGTTACCTATACACACTGGTCTTTATCAAGCTGGTAGTAAAACCTGGAATGGGTGACGCTGATATGTAATAGGACTCTTATTTCCTCCCTGTTATTCATGGCAGGGAGATGTATGCTTCTGTCCTTGTGGTTGTGTCATTTACACTTTCTGTTCTCATGATATGTGATTGGGATACTGTTTAAAACTACAAAGTGCTATTTACAACGTCGCTGTCTTTTGTAGTTCTAAGAATGAATTAATGAATGAATGAATGAACAAACTGTTTTTCTTCCAGAATTCTGAACTCGAAAATTACTTCATGTTGGACACAGAAGTGAGAGAGGGTGGAACTGGGTTTTTCATTTTCCATAAGTACGACCCTGTAGAGTGTGGCCAACGTGTGCACGAGGTAAGATCATCTGTTTCAGCGACGGAACTCCCATTGCACAGCAGTGTCATCCATTCCAGGTTTTACTGCAAACTTGTCTTATTAAACTCGTAGCAAAACCAGGAACGGATCAAACTTGCTAGGCAGTGGGGGTCTTATTTCCATCCCTGGTGATTTTATTGGGGTTCACATTCAAAGAAAGAGGGACACTACACATATTTGTATCCTTTCAGATGCTGTGCGATTATTTTGCGATCTGTGTGGACCCTGTCTGTGTTTAATGGGCTGCTTTTTAAAATTGTCTGCTGATTTTCCTTTTGATTGGAAGAGGGACAAATAAAAAAAATAAAGATGAAAATCTACAGTGCGATTACAGTATATTGCACTGCGTCTGAAATCAGGTAATCTCAAAGCGCCAGCGCAGGCGCGTGCCGAATTCACCCGAAGGGTGCCCTGCGCTATTGAGAACTGCTTGTGTAGGTGTTTGTGTGTACTCACCATCTTTTCCTTCCTGTGAAACCTTGTTATGTGAGATTAAACAATGTTTTTTTCATCAAGTGGCCTGTGACCATTTAAACAATTTTACACAAGCTGCCCTTTGTGAAAGAACCAGACTGGATGCTTTTTTTTTTTAAAATTTTAAATCCAGTGGTGTACAGTCTTTCAGATAAGACCACACACATGTTCTCATCTTGTGTAGGACTGAGGTTCTGTATAATAATATGTATATTTATTTTATTTTTTTCCAGCTTGCTGTGAAATCCTTCGATGTGCCGATAAAGATTATGAAGTTTGAAAGCGTAAGAATAATAAGTGGGGTTACGTTCTCTTTTAAAAAAAAAAAAAAAAAAATGAATTAACACACATTCATGCAGCATCTTATTCATCTACCTTCTTATACATGTCATACAGGAAATTTAAATAGTGCAACAGTGATGCTTTTAAAATTTTTTTTTTTTTTTATAATCTATGGATGCGGTTGATTTCTGAACACAATTTAAATTTCTTTCAGGCGGCTTCTGAGAAACCGACTGTGGGCAAGAATGCGACAACAAAGGCAGAGGATGAAGAGGTTCAGGAGATGACTGCGATGACGTCGTCTGCTGTGGTAGGGGTTTCAGCTGCTGCACAGTTTAAACCAGAGCTGTTTTCTGAACGTGCAATTGCAATGTTATTTTGTTCAATACAATTGCACTAAAAAGTTACGTAAACAACTACAGGCATTAACATGTTTACTCTTTATTCTAAATAAACAATTAGTAATAATCGCAGGTGCAAATTTAGAAACACATACCGTGTAACTTGGTTTATTATTATTTTCAATCAGAAGTGCTTGAAAATACAAATGTGATCGAACGACAAATGCGCAGCTGAACTGCAGCCGATCAGTTCTATGGTTCAGTTAAGCAGATGTGTCAAGGCTCGGCTGTAAACACAGCTCCATTGTAACTGCAATGAGTTACGAGTTGCCCATCTGCAATGGCTGTTGGGCCCCAGCGCTAGCGACCCGTCTGAAGGATTTTGAAACCTCGCTTTGTTCTATCAGCCTCCCTACGCGGTTGCCAGGACTTGGGAAGATGGGCCTTACATGTTCATCGTTCAGATTGAGGAGACTGGCAGCAACCCTGACAAGTACCACGGCTCAGAGCCCAGGGGCAGCTCCGAGGAGGGCAAAGAGTGGAAACTGGAGTGTAGGTGTCTCATCCTACCTTCTTGCATGACTTCACTTTTTTTTTCTATCTAACATAGCATGTGTATATATATATATATGTGTATATATATATTTTTTTTTCTAACCAGTATCATTCTTAAGTGAGAAACGTGAATGTTTGTGTAGCTCTCTGCATTTTGTTTTGCAATTGTGTCAATTGCTGTTGTCTTTTTTTTTTTTTTTCAGTAGAAATCAGGATGCTTGGTCCGTACCAATACCTCTCGGCATCTGAATGGCCTCTAATGTGTGTAGGTACCCTGCTTAGCTTAATGCAAAAAAAAATAAAATTAAATTAAATAAGTCCATGCAGGATCTTCATGAAACAGGGCTGGATCATGCTTCAGTTTGGTGATTCAAGGGAGACGGCAATGAGAAGCGACCAGCTTGAATTTAGAACCGGTCTTGTGGACCAGTCTCCCTTGCACAGCATCACTAGACAGTCTCACAACTTGGGGGTGGCGACAGACTTGGTAGTCTCTTGAGCCTGCATGATTCCAATTATGGAAATATCGTACCGTTTCTGTTTTGAAATCTTTGCAGCCTTCCTCTTGAAGCACGTTACAGTGAAGCGTTAATGATCCAAATCCCTCTGTTACCCGAACAGCCTCTTGTTAACCTGCCGCCTTGTGTGCTGGGCTCTTCCGCTCTGCTTGCAAAGAAAATACTCCAACCAGCCCTCAATCTATATCTTCATAACAGTGCAGCGCTGTAGGGTTATATATTTAAAGGCTCAGGGGCTCAGCCACTGACTCGCTGCGTGTGACCCTGAGCAAGTCACTTAACCTCCTTGTGCTCCATCCCTCGGATGAGACATGAAATCGAGGTCCTGTTGCAAGCGAGTCTGCAGCAGCAGTTTTTGATGCATAGTTCACCCCTGAGTCCGTATCTGGCTTTGGAGAAGTGTCCTCTAATTACTAATAATAATTGGAAAAGTAATGTAAAAGAAAAAAAGTCAACTGAACAACTCTGTCCGGTCCCAGTTGGTTTCCACTGTATATAACGCCGGTCTGCTCTCGCCTCTCTTCCACCCAGTTCTACATGGTGATGTGCATCATCTACGTGCTGCTGGGGGTGCTGTGGCTGGTCCTCTCTGCCTGCTACTGGAGAGACCTGCTGCGCATCCAGTTCTGGATCGGCGGGGTCCTGTTTCTGGGCATGCTGGAGAAGGCTGTGTACTACGCAGAGTTCCAGAGTATCCGCTACGACGGTCTGTCTGGTGAGACTGCAGTCACTTAACAGACTCTTGCGTACCGGTCCGCGGTTTATTTTTTCAGCACTGGCGATCTTCTTGCAGATGTGTCTGCGTGTTTATGAATTCACAGCCTAAGGGATACAGGCTTGAAAACACATACAAAAATAAATAAATAAATAAGAGAGAACATTTGTTTTGAATGCTTCCCTGAGTGCAACAGAAAAAATGCCTTCAACTTGCTGTAAATTGAAGAAGCAGCTCTCTCTCCCCCCTTCTTAACTGCTCTGTTCTTTTGAGTAGCACACTGGTTTCTAATCTCTCTCTCTCTCTCTCTCTCTCTGCAGTGCAAGGGGCTGTGATTTTTGCTGAAATTCTCTCTGCTGTGAAGAGGACTCTGGCCCGCGTGTTAGTCATCATTGCCAGTCTGGGATACGGCATCGTTAAGTGAGTCTTTGTTTTCGCGTGTATATATATATATTTCTTTTGATCTGTCTTCCCTATGTTCTTCCTGTGGGTTTCCAGGCCCCTTCTCTCAAACCGCAGCAAAGCTTTGGCAAGCTGAAGCTGGCATTCGGATCTCGTCTCTTCACGGTACCTATTTAGAGGAAAATCCGGCTCTTTATAACAATCAGAAAAATTAAAAAACAGTAGTCAGTCAAAGGTGAACCCTGCAACAGAATGAAAGAGCGAGATTTCTGTTTCCTTGCAGGCCAAGACTGGGGGCTCTTCTGCACAGAGTCGTGGGGGTTGGTTTGGTCTACCTGATCTTCTCGGTAGTGGAGGGGGTCCTTCGGGTGAATTCGGTAAGCTGCTGCGCAGGTGCTTTCGGTCGATCTCATTTCAGAAGCAGTGACGGAAACCCCTCCTACGTGCCCGGCTTCTTGTGCTTAAAACTGTTCTAATAGCTGCCATTTAAACTTGGTACAGCTCTGACATTTTACACAGTTAATTTAATTAATATGTTCATTAGTTTTTTGTTGGTTTAATTTAGAATCACTGTGTGTCATTATTTTTTTTTTGTGTCATCCCATCCTGGTGGCCTCAGGTGACGGTGTAATGCACAACTCCAGTTGCTTAGCGCTTTGATCCATTCACTACAGCTTTTGTTATGCACAGGCAGTAATGGCTCATGGAATAAAAACTGGGACTGAAATGCAGGGATGGAAATAAGACTCCCATTGCAGAGCAGTTTGATCCATTCCTGGTATCTGGTGCCGAGTTTAATAAAACACACCTGAGCTTGTTACCTAGGCAATGTGGCTAATCAAGCTCGTAATAAAACCTGGAATGGGTGAAACTGCTGTGCAGTAGGAGTCTTATTGCCATCCTTGAAATGGGGACTGAATGAATGAGTCCCTGAGATGGTCATGCATTGAGTGAGACTGTTACAGTCTTGGGTCAATAAAAGAAAAGTTTTATTGAATCGATGTAACTCCCATTAAGGTCTCAAAGTAGTTGGTAAACGTGCACTGGACCCAGTGGTATCTCCAGACTGGGCTGTCGTGCTGATTGATACACTGTCCTTTCTTCAGGAGCAAGGAGCGACAGGCAGGCTGCTGTGTGACATTGTGCTTGCCTTGACTGACTCCTGTATTGTGTGGTGGATATCCTTTTAATCAACACTTGCTAAAGAAAGCGGTCGCCGGGCACTCCAGCACCTCACTCGCCGGGGTTTTACATTTAAATACCATATCTCCTTGAGAATTGTACAACTAATAAATACAGCACAAGTTTACCATGGTAAAAACATAACAACATATACTAACGCATGGGTGGTAGAGCATAGTAAATACGTGGAAAATGCACTGTACAGCTGTTGAAAGAGATTGTTTTTAATTAAGGTCTTAGTGGGTAAAAAAAAAAAAAGACTTCAAGATTTGATCCTGTCTGTTATAAAATCACTGCCGAATTGTGTGTTGGTTGACCGTGGTACTCTTACCAGAGGTTTCTGAAGACTTTTTTAAATTCTTTCTAAGTTAGATGCATTTAAAGTTCATGTCAAGGGGAAGACATTATAACTCTGCATGCCGCTTCTTCTTGCTTGACATGAAATTCCTGGTCAGTGGCGTCTGACACTCTCTCTGTCTTTTTCTCTTCTCTCTTCCCTCTCTCCTCTCTCTGTCCTAGGCTCAGGATGATCTTGTGCTGTTGGCTGCTATCCCCCTGGCTGTGCTCGACTCTGCGCTCTGCTGGTGGATATCCTGTCTTGCACCTCAGTCTTTTTATACTCGCACGGCTCCTTGTGCTGTGTTGCGCTGCTGCTGCTGCTGCTGACTGCGTTGCTCGGCGTTTCGTGCTGTTTTCAAAGGGTTCAGCCTGCTTGCCTACCTACCTACTGGCTCATTTCTTCTCCTTTAATTAATGTATAGTATTTCATCAGTGCTGCACAAAGCCAGTATTCAGATTGAGCTGTCCACAGACATTGGTGTCGATTTGGACTAATTTACCATTCAGAGTGATAGGAGTGAAGATTTGTGACAGTGGCTGCTTTTCTTTCGATGCTGTGGAGAACAGCGATAAGCCATAACAGTGGTACAGGGTTTCATGTTGGTATGAAATGGCCCTTTTTTCAGTTTTTCGTTAAGTGGAGAACAGCGACCCACACAAACTCATGCAGCTGCTTCTTCCTCGTTTCACTCTGAATAGTGAGTCAGATCGACACCAGCGACTCCCTCCCCTGTGGAGAGCTGGATCAAACGTTTCGGCGAGAAAGCTTTTTGAATGTCAAAGACTACATTTCTAAATTGACTGTTTTATTCTTGGGGATGAAATGTCAACAGCATATTAAGAGCCAATCGATTTTTATGTAAAGGTTTTGTTCACAAACTAGTGAGCTGTTTGAGTCTTGATTTGTTAGTGACCTATTTAAAAATAACATAACAGTCATCTTTTATACATAAAGACATACACTGACAAAGACTCAAAACGTTTCTCTTTGCGTTGAATGTGTTTCTTTGAGTGCAGTAGTGAACGGGTGTCAAGATTAGTGTTAGTCTCTCTTTGAAACCACCAATCAGGCTTATTGTAAATGGATTTTATATTCCTTTTAAAGTGCTTCCAAGCTCCCTGCAGGCTTTGCCTTGTGTGAAGAAAAATTGTTTGCAGACAGAGAACAGTTCTATTTTTACACTTTCCTGTCATGAATACGCCTGGCTGCAGGCTAATTCCTGCCCAATCTGTTGTCATGGTTACTGCTGATAGACTCACGCACTGAACCTGTGTATTAGCAAGCTGCCGCTCTAGCCAGAAGTTTAGCATAGCCCTGAACTCCTTTTTTGTTTGTAAAGTCGAGTGTAAACCTGCTGAATAATATTACGCTAACACATTGAGTTACATACCGCTTTGTAGTTTTCCCATATACTTACTGGGGTAAAAAAAAAAAAGAGACATTTCGAAATCTAACACAGAATACTTCTGACTTTAACTTCTTGATGGAAAGGGAACGTTTTTTGTTTTTTTGTTTTTTTTTTCTCCCTTGAGGGCAAAACTGCTCTTTTACAAATGTGTGAGGAATATGGATGACCCAGGCTGTGCCTGCTGTATCCTGATGTCGTAATACTAATGGTAACGAGAGTACAGTGAGGTTTCGGAGGTCAAGGTGTTTCTCCTTGTCGGAGCGGTCTTGTTGCTCAAGGTTCCTTGACAAAGCGACACGTCTTCATCAGCCTTGCACAGACCATGAAGCTGTTGAGACTTCGGAGGAACCTGGTGAAGCTGTCCCTCTACCGTCACTTCACCAACACGTTGATATTCACCATCATCGGTAAGACTTTCTGCTGTGCTAGCCACAGACAAAGCACCCAGAACCTCTGACATGCAACTGTAAGAATCTACAAAGTCAGGGAGACAAACCTTTTGGACAGTGTCTCCTTGTGCCTGAACATTACAATTCAGGGGAGGGTGTCGCTGGCGTCCATCGGGCTGAGTCACCTTTCACAGTGAAAGGAGTGTAGAAGCAGCTGCCTGGGTTTGTGTGGGTCTCTGTTCTCCTCCACAGAGTCCAAGAGAAGCAGCGACCATCACAAACCCAGGCAGCTGCTTCTTCACTGCTTTCACTTGGAATGGTAAATTAACCCGATTGACCACCAATGATTTCCCCAGTGCCTGGCTAAAGTTAATAACAGTTAATCCAGTTTAATCCTAATTTTCATAGTTTGGATTTTTCTGTCACTTCGTTTCAGCTTCTGTGATATTTATCATCTGGATGTCCAAGACCTTTAAATTTTCCAAGTGCCAGTCGGTAAGTAACAGTGACTTGATGTATTGCATTCATGGGCAGAAGTCCTTCCTTTCACCCCTGCCTTTGCCCCCAGCAGGGTTAGTTAAAAGGGTGACGGCAGTAGAGTTATTTGGGTCCGCCGCTGCTTGGATCGTTAAAACAGACCCCCTCGGTCTTGCTGTTCTGTTGTCAGGACTGGAGGGAGCTGTGGCTTGACGATGCTTTCTGGAGGTTTCTCTTCTCCATCGTTCTGCTGGTCATCATGTTCCTGTGGAGACCTTCCGTCAACAGCCAGAGGTAAAGGGATCTGACCCAGAGGGGCTGCAATGTTACCCCAGCTTAAAATAGCTTTCATGACACTGCAGTGCAAGATATTGATTTAGTGATTTTGAGAACAGAGACGGAAATAAGACTCTTGTTGCGTAGCAGTTTCACTCCATTCCAGATTTTAACACAGGCTTGATTAACCACAGCGTTATAGGTAACAATCTCAGCTGTGTAAAACCGGGAGTGGATCAAACGGCTCTGCAATGGGAGTCTTGTTTCCATCCCTGTGGCGCAAGATGAAGTCTTTGGTTTCAGGGTCTGGCCTTTTCAGACGCGGCAGTGCCTTTTTGCTGTGTGCTGATCAGCATATGATACTGCTTGTGCTGCCTGACTTGCAGAACTTGCAGTAAACATCTGGGCTGAATTTGAAACGCTGCGCCGAAGTTGTCGTTTTGGCTATTTTGTCAGCCTGTTTCCCTTAACACGGGGAAACCTGTCTCGTTTGATTTTGTGCTCAAGCTGTTAGCTGAAATGGCCATTAGCTGACCTTGCCCGGTGCTTGTTTGATGGAATATATGCACTTTGACTTTGCTCTTTTTCAGATACGCTTTCACTCCCCTAATTGACGAGATGAGCGACGAGGAAAAAGAAGAGATGAGGAACGAAGCTTTCGGTGAGCGACTCCCTGGGTCTCCTTGCCCGAGGAATCCGACCGCTGGGCCTCATTATAATTAGTCATTCAGCAGACGATTTATCCAGAGCGACTTAGACTAGGAGGTGATCTGTGCACCAACAACTGCTGCTGCAGAGTCACTTAGAACAGGACCTCGGTTCTGCATCTCATCCTTCGTAGCTTATTTTATTTTTAAGTTCACTTTGCTCAGGGGGCAGTTCGAATGACCCCTTAATTACAGTTGAGATTTTGAAGTTCTTCCTTTAACCTCTCTTTTCATCCCTTGTTTTTTTTTTTCCAGAGGGAATGAAGATAAGAGGAATGAAAACAGAGACCAACGGATCAGCCAAAGCCAGCAAAGTGGTAGGGGACTTTTTGGTAAATTATAGACGTTTTTATAGAGAAGAGCTGCAGTTTTATTTTTTTTTTCCTCCTGTTTTTTTTTTTTTTAATACTCTTTTAAAATTTAAACAAATGATTTTTAAATTAGTTGGTTGATTTTATAATTCAAGCCATATTATAGTACAAAAAAAAAATCTAGGTGTAAAATTAAACCTGGTGGAACCTGATCAGATCCCTTGTGCAAGAAAGCAGAGAAACACTCTTCTGTTACAGTAAAGTGTGCAATTTATTTTATGTGCTGTATTCAAACAAAAACAGGTAAACAAACACATTTTCTGTTCAGCAGGATGAAGATCTGAAGTGGGTGGAGGAGAACATCCCATCTTCCATCGCAGATATGTAAGTATCTGTCCGTCTGAATTTACCGAAATGCTGCAATATTGATTTAATAATATTTCCAGGGATGGGAATGAGACTCCTGGTGCATAGCAGTTTCGGCCGTGCCTCGTTTTTGATTTTATGAGCTTGATTATCCGCAGTGTATTGGTAGTAATCCCTAGTAATTCCAGGAATGGATCAGACTGCTATGCAACGGGAGTTTCCAAACTGCTATGCAGTAGGAATCTTAATTTCTTTTAACATACTGCTGTGTTTTTTACAGGGCGCCTTTACTGGACTCGGATGAGGTAAGGAACCTCACTATATATACCTTTCAGTATGTGCTAGACCGCCTGGGACCACAAGATGGCAGCATTGTAGCATTTAAATACCCCCAGTGCTGGGTGTGATTCAGATGGGGTGTATTGTCTTACTGTTGACTCTGTGTGTGTGTGTCTATATATAATATAATAAAATCGTAAAGCACAATAATACAAATATTTAATATATAAAATAAAGCATTTTGCGATATTATATATATTATATCTATATATATATATATATATATATATATATATATATATATATATATAATAGATATATAATTTAAATTAAATATCTAAGATTATAGCACAATATGTGTAGGAAAAATCATATGATTTATGATGGAACGACTCAACCATTTTTATAGTTTTTTTTTCCCATTTCTGTTTCCTTGCAGGAGAACATAACAACCCAATTTGAGATTTCCAAGATGGAATAAAGACCGTTTGACAGTGTTTGTTGTAAATAGTTGTGTATAATTGTTCCTTTTTCTGGCAGGTTTTTGATTTTATTTCAAATGTGTATGCTGCGTGACGGGAATCCTGCTTGTAAAAGAACGGACACACACAAAAAACAGAGGGGTTGGGAAGGGGTGGTGGAGATCTTTTTATTTATATTTTCTTTAAAAAAAAAATATTCTGTTTTGGTTTTCAGACACCGTTACTGCAAATGTACTGTTTACATATCTGGGATTGGAGAACAAAATAAATTAATACCATCCAAATGTCTGAAACGATCCTCTACGTTGTTTTTAAATGCATTTATTTATTTTTTTTCTGATGCATTATATGCTACAGTATGTGATTGCTTTCACTTAATAAGTAGTCTTGAAAACAGGCATTCATTTAGGGAGTCTATTCATTTATGGAGTCTAATTACAGAAATGTTGCAACTTTTTCTACGATTCATAAATCTCTTGCTGTAGACATCCCGGATTGCAAACTGTGTATTACTATACTTTATTGTCTTAACCAAATGTGCAGTTCTTTACAAATATGCAACCTATAGATTGAGGATCATTGGTGTCGATCGATCAGAGTGGAAGGAGTGTGGCATGTGTTCCCTTTTTTATATGTATTTAAAAATATAAATGGCGATTGTGTGTTTTAAAGAATAATTTATTTTTCATGACAGAGCTACTACAGAGTACAGTAATAAATTCAACAGTCGCACTGCTAACAAATGGCAGAGTAGGGTTTTCCAAAGAAGTGGGAATTTCCAGTCAATAATACACAAGATAAAAAATAATAATAATAAAAAACATTTTTACGAATCCACACGACGTCAATGAACAGGTATTGTAGGGTCAATAAAAACGGCTCTCTTTTTTGTGTTATTGACTTCCTCCTTGCTCCTTCTGTTCTGCAGTTTAAGCTTTCAAAGGTAATTAATAAGGCTATCAGTGTAATTTCCTTAAAGTTTAGTATTAAACACATTTAATGGCTAAAGTTTACATATGGGGATTGCTTGTTACCAGTCAGGAAAGCCATCTCGGTTTTTAAATTACTGCAACGTGCGTCTGTGCAAAACACTGAAGAAATACTGAACGTGAAATGTAAACCTACCAAGTGAAAACTGGCTTGCATATTTTTTACGCAAAAGTCTTAACTTTTAAACTCAACAGTATACAGAGAGCACCCCCTAGTAATTCCCCAATTTTAAAAATGACTGGCAGTTTTCTTCCAGCCCAGCTGTCTAGCTTCATCAGTTCAATACTGGAGTACTCCCAGTTTAGGAACTTCTGCAGGTATGCTTACTTTCCTTGGAGAAGTCAGTAAGTCAACGCTGCTGCAAGAACTCCAAGATTGCACGACGATGAATGATGTTCTTGGAACCTGATTGGCCGGACGGCAAATACGATAACCAATGGCATAGCTGGGATGAGCACAATCAAAGAGAAACACACCCCGGACCCCACAACTCCAGCATCACAAGACACAGCCACTGAGAAAGGTAAGATGAAACCATTTAAGAACCCAAGTTGTTATTGCTAGAGGTAACGTCTTCTGTTTTATTGTGACTTTATAATTATTGCATACTGTGCTCGGGCAACGGGAAATCAAAATATATTATCTTTGCACATGTCATTAAAAGTCTCTGTCGTGTTCAACCTGTGTTTGAGCAGATACAGCCTGCGATTCAACAGGTTCTTTACTGTTGGGCTGTGATCTTTTATAATACCGTTGCCTGGAAGGTTTCGCTTCTTTATGCCAGTTGTGTTTTTGGTAATAACACGGGGTTCGCAAAACGCTAAGGACTGTTTTAAAGAATGTAGCGTTAAGGACTTTTGTGTTTTGCCAAAAAAAAATAGAAATATTTCCTTTTTCTTCAAGAAAGTCAGCTGAAATCTATTTGTTTTGTTTCTGATTATATTAGGGTGACCGCCAAAGAAAAAAAAAAAAAAAGAAAGGTTTAATTTTGAATCCTTAAAAAGCAATATCGTTTTGGTGCTTTCCTTGCTCCTTGCTTGACGAAACGTCAACTAGCTAATGGCAGTGGGACAGATTCATGCCAGGGTAACCGGTGCTGTCGTCGTCTTTGCTGTTGTTGGAATAGGATCCCTTGAAACTGTTGTCCAGCGTGTCTTGCTCCAGCGTGTCTTGCTCCTTCGAGATCTGTTCAGTGGCCGCGCTCACCACCGTCCTCACAATGGCAGCTGCCGCATCGTAAAACAACTTCATCTCCTCTTCCTCTGGATTGATGTGCAGGTTGTCCATGGAAGAGGGACTCCCGCTGCCACATTGGGTCTCTGCAGTGGAGGTCTCGATATTAGGGCCACTCCCAGCGCCGTGGAAGCCCAAGGCGTCCGTATCTGTAGTTTCTGCTTCCGAAGAAGTGGTGATACGGAGATTCTCGACAGAAGGATGTGGGCTGTCCTGAACATCGTCAAGACCATCACCTTCTTGCAAATTCTTTTCTGCTTTTGTTTCCGCAGTCGCATCAGAGGAGCAGACCTCATGGAAGATCTCTGTGGAAGAACTCCCGATACCCTCGGTTCTTGCTGTCTCTGCGCTCGGAATCTTCTCTGCATTGTTTTTGGCTGGAGCGCCGACTGAGTCTGTTTCGCATGGTGATCTCCCATTGTCCTCCAAGTTCAAGGTCATCTCTTCACTTGAACCACCTCCGGCTTTCTGACTGACTTCCAGAGGATTAGTGGGTGCGTTGAGTCTCTTCTCTGAGATTGAGCGAGGAGCAGCTGGGGTCTGCTTCACCGTTGACTCCTTGACGTTAACGGTGACCCCTTTAGGTACACTTTGTGGGAGCTTCAGTGGTGGCTGTTGATGAGAACTCGGTTCATCTGGAGTTGATTCTCCCCATCGACATCCTGCACAAAGAACTTGAGTTCTTTCACATGGTGGTAATTCTTTTCCTGCATTCTTTACTGGGTCTTCTGAGAATCCTAGATCAACCAAAGCTGGAGAAGTAGCAAGGTTTTCATTGCCATCGTCAGCAGCGGCAGCAGTTTCATTACCATTGTCCTTCAGGTCTAATGACTGATCTAATGCTCCTCCTGTGTTATTCTGAGCTGTTTCTTTCTCCGCTGCCTTTATCGATTCTGGATGGGGTGTTTCTTTTATTGCGCCACCGTTAAAATTGACTTTAGTTTCCTTGTTTGTTTCGTGGCTTGAATCTGCGCCAGAGTTTGGCAGATTGCATCCCAAAGACTGATCAGATTCCGGTTTTCCACCACGATCCGCATTGCTTTCCGTCGTATCTTGTGCCTTGTCGGCAATGTCGGATTGTACAGTTGCACTTTGCTTCTGTTCTTTACCGGCATCACTCACTTGCTCTGTCACCGAATGTTTCTCAGCATCGCTGAGACCTCCTTGTGGATCAGACAGATCGCCACTGCTGTCGACTTCAATTTCTCCGGCTCTAGCATTGGCCGTTTCCTTCTTGCAAGACTGTTTTTTCTCTTGTTCAGGAAGGTTGCCGATAGGCGCTGTACCGGTTGCTGCTTCCTCTAGATCAGTACTTCTACTCTTGCTCTTGCGAAGGATTATATTTTTCAGAGACGTGGCCCTGGAGTAGCGCGCCTTTTTAGGAACCGCCTGCTGCCTGCTTGATTTATCAGGACTGACCTGCCCTTCAGTTATGTGACTTTCCTCTGTCTCTGTAGCCTCTGTGGTCCTCTTTGACTTTGGAGTCACCAGTTTCTTAAAAGATTTCCACACCTCTCTGGCTTGCTGGTCCCTTGACTTTGTATTCTCTTTGGACGGCGATGCCTTCCTTTCTGTGTCTCTGTGCATCCCATCTCCTTCAACAGCATCTTCTTCATCAAAAGCCAGTTGATTATCACAATCTGTTTCTACCTGTTCCGTCCGGTCTTCCTTGACCGCCACTGGGTCTTCAGGCCAGCTGGGCGTTTTGTTGCTGGCCGCGAACGAGTGATCTTTCCGGATGACCTGGTACGTCCAAGACCTCTTAATTTTCCTTTTCTTGCACCCCTTGTTCTCTGGGTCACCCCTCGAAACTGAATCTTTAAACTTGGGGGGTTTGTGGCGGTCGGGGTCTCCCTCGTCGTCTCTCGGCTCATCTAGGCTTTTCTTGCGGGTCTTTGGGGCCACGATCTTCTTAAAGGAGTGCCAGCGTCTCGTGTGCACGAGCCCCAGACGTTTGCGTGGCTGCCCTGGGTTGTTTTCCAACTCGCAGGTTTCGATCGCAGCGCAGGTTTCCTTCTCAGACAGCCGATCGAGGGATGTAGAGAGACCCACGCCCATGACGGCTTTCCTTCCCACCTCTTTCTTCTCCTTGCTTTTATACAAGAAGATATTAGAGACCGGCCTCCTGATGAAATCCCTGACGCTGCTCGATTTCTCAATGTGACGCGGCCGGGTGTCTTTCTGAGGTGGCTTCGAATCGCCCTTCGTCACCTCTTCTGTCCCGGCGCGGTTCTCCATCGGCTGTGCCCCAGGGCCTGCTTCTACCTCCAAGGAAAGGTGACTCATTGGGGATCCCAGTTCCGTTGCCGCTGATCCGGGCGGCGCGCTTTGTCTGGATTCGACCTGTTCGGCAGTCGAAGCGGTTTGAATCTCCCTGCCGTCCGGACCGCTCCTGTCAGGTTCCGAGCCCTCGCGCTTCTTTTTCCCGTTCGCTTTGCTGAACCCGCTGCCTTTCCAGAATTGTCCCCAAATCCTCTGTGTGGCAGTCGCTGATGGTTTGGGTCTTCCACTTGTCTCTGTCGTGTGCTGAGACTCTGCTGCCGGACTGGGAACCTTGGTCTCTGCTCGGCACTCAGGCAGTTTATCTGCCATCTTATCTTGAGTCGGTGGTTCTGTATTCTCGCCCCCGGTTGGGTCTTCCCATTGCGCAATCGCTGCCATAGTTTTACTCCTTTAACACTGCTTTGTGTGTGTGTTTTTTTTTTTTTTTTTAAAAGGGACCTTTTGCTCCAGATTTGTTCAAATTCCTTTATCGTTCAGATCTGAAAAGAAAAATAAACCAACAACAACAAATTGTTACGATCGAACCTGTAGATATGAACCTGGATAAACGTGACTGGGGCGACCAGAGTGAACAGCAGTCAATTGTGTCTTTATGCTGGCTGTGTGTACACTAGGTAGTGATGACAGATGTGTTGACAGAGTGATAACTGCCTGCAGAGTCAATACGGCCGGTAACCATGCATATCGGGGCATGGAGGGGACGACGCTAGCAGCACAGAAAACATTTAGATTTATTAACATATTTTGATGTGGTTGGCAACATTGTAAAGTCACCTTCGGCAGCTGTGTTCAGATTACAAATTGCAGTGTGCTGTGTTTGAATTATTCTTCTTCTCTCTCTGCCTCTCTCTCTCGGTGAGGTGGTTAGTATTGGTGTTTTGATCTGTGCTGTGCTTTGTTGGGATTGACGAGCGTATGTACAGTTTTTTTTTTTTTTTTTTTTGTCGTTTTGTTTAAACCTTTTAGTTTGATCATTAGCACCTATTTTTTTGTTTGTTTGTCTAGGTTTTTGTAATAAACAAGCGCACTGGCGCTTAAACCTGCAGCTTCTCATGACTGAGTCTCTCGCCCTGACGCAAACAGCCTCGCCAGTGACATAACCTGTCACAGTAATGCTGACAAATGAGTTGACCCACGGAAGATAACTGCCTGCAGAGTCAATACGGGCAGTAACCATGCACAATGGGGCTAGCAGCACACCACTTCTCTATTGACATGCTTTGCTCTTTGAATTCTGTGTGTGTGTGTATATAGAGATAGGTAGATAGAGATGTTGATGTTTTAGAAACTAAAACTAAATTTAGAACAGTTCTATTAGAAAATGAAAAACTGGAATTGTTGGCTTTTAGAAATAATCAAAATCATACAATATTCTTCATCACGTTCGCTGTACCATCTATAGTAAGGTACATATTACGAACAGATTTTATTGTTCCCTTAATTCGAGACTTCGCTGTAGTTTTGTGGGTAAGCCTTCAAATAGCCACAATAGTGTCTACCAATTCCACCGTTGAAATTTCCACTCGAACCTTCAGCCGCGATTGTAAAGATTTAAACTTCTATAAACATTACGCAGCAAATAAATAAATAGATAGATAGATACATAAATAGATAGAGAGAGCCCTACTGTCGACCAGGAACCATACAAATAATGTGTGTAAATATTTTATATACTGTAAATAAATATATACAGTTTATCCACAGCAGCGGAGAAATACTATGAGTACTATGAGAAAAAGAACCATACAGGCACATAAAGGATTTTTTAAAGAATAGAGTTAATAATAATAATAATAATAATAATAAATAAAAAAAAAAAAATCAAACCTAGTACTAATACTACTACAGTAACAATAATAATAATAATAAACCCAAAGAGAGAACTAACAGTAGGGTTAAATACACTTAATAAAAAAATGTATCACCATCATAATATTCTCACCACCATGCGTTCCTCCTGGAGGCATCCCAGTGCAGCCTCCCGTCGCTGCAGTGTGCAGGTGTGATGCGAGGATTTCAGTTCTGTGTAGCTGCACGTGAAGAGTCGGTGCTTCTTCGCCGTGTCCAGAGTCCAGGTGCCGGCTCTGAAGCTGGTGCTGAGCGCCCTGCTCTGTGCCCGAGTCTGGAGGGGCGGTGCCAGCTCATCTGCTACTAATACATCCCTGTCTGTCTATTAGCCGTTGCACCTAGCAACCAGGGAGACAGGGCTCGGGGAGCGCGGAGCTGCAGGGCTAATGCACTTTAATTATGCTTCATTAATTCTCGCCCTCTCTCTGTCTCTGTCACCGTTGCTGCTGTTTAGTTTTGTGATACTGTGCTGTACATCCCCAGAACAGCAGGGGGAGAATGAGCAATAAACAGAACAGCACACGCAGTGGAAATGCGAGGGCGATGGGGCAGTTCAGTCTCCAGAGCTGCAGCAAGCTCAGGGGTCCTAATTGTCAGGTCAGATTCTCCTCCTTTCGTTTTGTGTGCGTGGGCGAGAGGGAGAGGGGGAGGGCAATGGAAATAAGACTCCTATTGCACAGCAGGTTCACCCATTCCAGATTTTACTGCAAGCTTGCTTAGCCACTGTGTGTGTTTAGGTAACAAGCTCAGGCGGGTCTTACGGAACTCCTAGCAAAACCAGGAATGGATCACACTGCTATGCAATAGGCATTTCTTCAGTATAAGAGCCGAGCTTGCCTCTAGACCTACAGAGCTTGGTAGTCGGTCGAATGGTGAAGTCATTCGTCTTTGAACCGGATAGTTTGGTTTTGAGTCGCGCCCCCGCCTTTCCATTCACTCCAGTGAGCTGGGACTGCAGTTCCTTTACAATGTATGATCTGTGTAAGGACGATTGTTGCAGCCAAGCGTTTGTCAGCTGCATCACATCAGGCTGGCCCCCATGGTGTCAGGTCTAAGCTTACCAAACACAATTGTGAGCGATCAGACTCCAGGCAAATACGTTTTGCAAATTAACTTTTTTTATCAGGTGTTTCCGTACACGTTTCTTCAGATAAGTGACTCCCTTTGATCAGTCAACAGCACTAGCGCATAAAGAGGCTTTGTCTCGGCACAGGGTCATTTAGTTCCTGTGATTTTTAGTATGAATCATCCATTATCACTACTGGTATAGTTTCCACTTATGTCGTCTTTTCTTGCAAACTAAATTCTCCATTCTGCGTGCGTGGCTAATACCCTAAATAATGCAGGACCCCTACGAGGTGAAATGGCGACTGACGCTCGCTTCACAGACGCGCTGTGTGCGAGACCACCCTATAGAAGCACATGAATAAATTAATAAGCACATAAATATTACTTCTAGTGACTAATGCATACATGGCTATTATTGGATGTTTATTTTCAGCAGTGGAAAGCTAACCCAGTCGCAACCCACCTTCTCCTTTCCCATTTGCAGCCTTTACTAACATCGGTCCTGCCTGGCCATAGCAGACGCTTTCCAATGTGAGCCGGTCAGTTGTCGCTGAGTGGGGTTAGCACAGGTCAGCGCTATAAGTATTGTTTGTCTAGTGAGCTGACAAACCGGTGCAGCTTCCTTGAGCAGCGCCTTTAAATATTTGCCTGCTTTGATAAATATCTTCTGCATTTTCCTGCTTCATTTCTTCCCTGTTGAAGATCCGATGATTATTCTGAATGATTTTTTTTTTTTTTTTCTTTCCAGGGCTCAAAGTTTCGCTGTGCGTTGACACACCTTATAGGCTTTTGATGCCATGGTAACTGTACTCACTTCTTTCTATGAGTTTGTGATGTAATTTACATTCCTTTAAACCTTCAGGCATCGTGTTATTAAGTTTATTCATTCATTTATTTTCCTTTATTATTCTAGATATTGTATATGATCTAAATTTAAAACTTCTAAAACTACCAATTATAGGTCATTCATGTTAGGTAATGTTCTTGTGCTGTTGAGCTATTGGTTAATTTTTGATTTCTTGTGTTTTTCTCATAGATAATGATGTACCTGTCTCTCATTTATTTTATTTTGTTACAATTTTGTCTATTTGCCATAAACAATATTGCAAGTTTTGTGTGTGTGTGTTTTTTTTTTTTTTTTCCTTTCAATTTTACAAATACATTTGCATACTTGATATGGGCTCTTACAGGCGGTAATGTGCTTTATGTTTGTATCTCTAATCGTAAGTCTACTGTGACCCTCGGCACTGTAAAAGGCGCTGTAAGGATACAGGTTTGATCGCACTTCATTTGGTTGACGTGCGCTGGAGTCTCACAGCAGCCCCCTGCTTCAATTCTTTATCTCCTGTCGATTTTGAACAATCCAGAATTAGCATTCATCTCTCTCTCTCTCTCTCTCTCTCTCTCTCTCTCTCTCTCTCTCTCTACATGCCAAGTTAGCCGACTTTTATTGGTGCTGTAAAATGCTCTAACCACCCAGCTGTGGCAAGCAGGTATAGATAGGGTGGTCAGATAAACCCCTAAGCGGCAGCCGTTGCTGTGGAAGAGTCGCGTCTCTCTCCAGAACAGTCTTGCTGTGTTTTTGTGCAGGGCGACGCATTGAAGCGTGGAGTGGAATCCGTCGTTCAACATTATGGGGCAAGGGGACGCTGCGATGATCGATTCCCCTCCTGATGTCCTAAGCCCTGAAGCGCTTTCAACCGCCGCCGCCGCTAGAAACATGAAATCTATCATTGTCTAAAATCCAATCTTGCTGAATATCCCCCCCCCAAGAACACGTCAGGCTTCTTATGCATTGCCTTAATTATAACTTGCACACGAAATGCATGGAGAGCGGAAGCTACTGTATATAATGTATAGCCCAGTTTTGAGGTGTGTCTTGAGGAGGTCCTGCCAATTACTCAGGTGAGCACCCGACCACGCCCCCTAGGTCACTTCACAGTCCGGCGTCGGAAGCCACTGGAGACGAAGGCGAGCTAGGTTCAGGTGTGATAAGGAGAGTCCTTATAACGACGAACTATTCCTAATCAAGAGTATCCAGTGTGCAGGATAAGACAAGTGCTAAACTGCATTTAAACAACAGCGCTTCATTCTTCCGTGGTGTGTCGGGTCTTTGTAAATGCACGTGTTTGCACCAGTGCCTAACGTTTTGCTTTCTTTTGCATTTTAGGAGTCACGTGTCGACCCGAATGGTGCAGCGCTGCAAGAGCTCGTCTCTCCTGGACAAAACAACCCCCCCGCCCCGCCAATTTTAATGAATACCAACAATACACATGATTAGTTATAACCTCTATGTAAACGGTGCTTTAAAAAAAACACATCATGCAAATGTGTAACTTCAATCAATCAATCAATCTCCCTCTCTCGTTAGTTGGCTCACCCCTTGCAGAACTGACCCTGTGATCTTGTATTCTGATGCCTGTTTGCTGCAACCTCCCCTTCAATAAAATCGCAAACTGTCTTCTACACCTGTTGTGTTTATTGCGTTGGATGGGTGAGAGGGGCTCCAGCATCACACCGCACTAGTTTGTTTTGTACCGCTGGCAGCGTGCGGTAAGACGACGCCGTTTCAACGACGGGCGCCGCAATCCCGTTGTCCTGCAGGACTGGGTTTATACCGTGGTGTAATGCATGGGAAACCGTGCACAAACGAAACAAACACCCACACACAGCAGCAATACACAGCTTTATTGCAATCAAATAAACAGCATCGACTGTGATGAACAAGCGTTACAATAAAACGCTTGACAGCAATGACGCGCCCCTTGGCGCAGCGGAGTAAGCGCGGTCTAGGGTTACACACGAAGAGGACCGATGACTCTCCCCATCACTGCTTAATGAGACTGGCAACTACAGCATTGCATATTAGAAGAGACATGCTGCAAATAAGCACTAGGGGCAACACTGCGTTTGTATTACCAACAATACAAAGGGAGAGACTGATTTATTTCGCCTCTTCGTTACCGTAATTTATCCTTATAAACACACATTTTATATAACATTCAGTAAAGGTGTGAACTTGTGTTGCCAGTGCATTACCATAATTAACTAAAACACACACGCGCGCGTATATAATATAATATATATAATATATATATATAATAATATATATAGATCGTGCACTCCGTTTCTGGCTAGCCACACGTGAGGCAAAGACTATAAATAGGGGTGGGCCAGGCGTTGGGGGTTGTTCAGGTGCACGCGTCATGTGCGCAGTACAACGGGTCTCCTGGAATAGGACTGCACAAGATTCGTAGGCACAGAATCCGTGTCTTAGAAAGTTCTGGGGAATTAAAAAAAAAAAAAAAAAAAAAGGTAAGCTCCCATCAATGTGGGATTTAAAATGCATCTACAAACCCTGGCTGTGCACCTTGGCATTGAGCACATTTACAAAACACGCTTCCTAAAACATTCAAGACTGTAGCAACCACGTTACCTTTTAAAAACAGCAGTGGTGTGTGTTTTTAATTTAGTTTTTGGTTTATAGTAAGATATATAACTGTGTCTAAAACCAGAACAGTGCAATACGAGTACCTACATTTCTGAAGCATGATTTTCTTTAAAAGTGTAACGGCGTGTCTTCAGCAACCACGTAGAAACAAAACTCAATTTTACAAAAACGCTTTCCAAACGAAACGGCTGCACCGCGGGACTGCATGCATCGCGTTTGTATGAGAAAACAAACTTTTTGTAAAAAAGTAGAGTTTTCGTTCAAGGGCTAAAAACAAAGTCAGGACACAGCTCTAGCTAAAAAAACACACATGCAAGACAGTTCCTCATTACAAACTGATAATTGTACAAGTTTTAAAGAGTTTGTTTCACAATACTTACCATGCCCGCAGAAGAAAGCCATATTGACCAAACACAGTCCCATTCCAACGCAAAACGGGTTGAAGTGTTGGATAAAGATGTAAAAAGGCTTCTAGCATTATGAAATAAATAAAACTTAAACCCAGCATAAAAAGATATCCAATTTAAACGCCATCAGAACAGACCCGCTTTCGCGCTATATTGGATATGGGCGCGGCTGAAGGTCCAGAGCGGGAGTTCTGATGGTGATTTGGCGCCACCGTGTGGACAACTTGAACATTACATTTGCTTCATTCATGGTCGGTCTCTGGTTTGAGAAACAGGCACCCGGACAGTCAAATCAGGTAAAGTTTTAATCTTATTAGTTTTTTAAAAAAATTCAAATATGAATTCATTCAGTTCAAATACAGATATTTAAAGGGTACATATTGAGTAATGCTTTTGCAATAACAAATAAACGGCTGGTTTCTTTAGCTCGTTTATAGCAAATGCATTAAAATATTAAGTGGAAAGAGCTTTTATTTTAAATGGTAATAATGCTTGTGGTTTTGAAACGGCAGCTTTATTTTATATTCTATGGTTTTCTGGTTATATTTAAAGCTTTGGGAAAACGACGACAGAGCGAGCAAGGGTGGCGAGTGAAACACGCGTTTGTTTTAGTGTTATAAAAAGCTTTAGCGGTTTTAAATGGTGTTAAATACAAGCCAATTAGTTATACACTGCGATTCAAAAACAAACCTAACTTTTATATAAAAAAAGGTATTAACTACACAAACATATAAAGCCGAACATCGTGAAACATGTTAAACAGGTTTGAAAACGAGAATAGTTTTTGCTCACCGTCACAAACCCGTTAAAATATCCCCAAGTGCTTAAAAAGACCAATTACATTTTTAAAGTTAAAATCGCGTTGGCTTTATACAAAAAAACACGATGCCCCAAACAGCCGCATTTTCCTTGGTTTGTCAGAATAGAGAATACTAATATTGAAACCATTCATAACGGGAGCGGTAAGTATAGATGATTTAACAATACAATGGATACAAGTTAAATAGTTAGCCTGCTCAAAAGTTACCCTCCACCAAACTCCACCGGCTATCCGTGCAGCAGGGTCTCTTCTGGGAGAGACTATTTAAAACGCAAGAATAAAGCCAGCGGCGAGTAAGTCGCACATTATAAAAAACAAACGCACGCGTTATTATAAAGCTGAAGTATAACAGCGAGTGATATAATAAAACTGGTAAAAAAAAAAAACAACCCACAAGCATTAGAGTAGCATTGAAACAGAGTCACACTGCCTGCGTTTGCTAAATGCGTGCTGTCCCGGGAAGAAATCGTTCCCCCCTCCCCACACCTTACCTTTTTATACAGGGGCTGATTACAGTTCTTAAAAGGGGCTTGTTGTCTATAGTGGCATTCTTAAAAGGGCAATGTTTTAATAGTGGCTGATTTGAGATCGGTCTGTGATTTGTAGGTGGCTGGGTTGGAATTTAACTCGTCCATTCTAACCGATGAAAGTGATTGAAGGCACCGAGAGTCGAAACGTTTGCCAGCTGGCGTTTTCTTTGTGTGTTTTTCATAGTTGTGTGTGTGCTATGCTGGTGATAAAGTTCAAACGTGTTTTCAATGTGCTTGTCAAATATATGCTTTGGTGTTTATACAACATGATGCATGTTATATTCAAGTATTTTTTGGTGTGCTAATAACTGTTGTGGACGTATAGTCTCATTTAAATTTATTTTTTAGTGGAAAGTAGGATATATCTGCATGATTTAGAATTGTACTGAATTATATAGTTTGGAAAACAAAGTGAATTGAATTTTGGAGAAAAAAAATAACACTAAGTGTTTCCGATTGCTGTGGTTTAAAATGACAGAATGAAGTCTATACAGGGTGCGCCTGTGCATTGAAACAATTTTGCATGTAGGTATTGCATATCATTTTATAGTTTCTCTGTATATTACACTTTTATGCTGCAATTGTTACTGTTTTTTTATGTCCTTTTTGCTTTGCATTGTTTATGAATCAGTATTCTTATAAAGCCAAGTAATATAATTCAGAGTTGTTCAGGGTGATGATGTCATGCATGCAAAGGGTCCTGGCTCATTCAATGGTGATTTCACATTTACTGTATAAACCTGCTCACTGCTCTGCTTTTTTAAATGCGCCCTATGATCTTCAATGGGTCTGAAAAATCTCCCCTGTGTTGGGACCCGGGCTGGATTAACACAGCCTTAGAGCTGCGCTTTTCAGCTCCTCCGCTGTTAAGATCATTAAAATAGACCCGTGGAAGCGTCTTTACCAGGAGGGTCGTCCCAATTCAAGTGGTTCCATTCTCAGGAACGCTGCGCCCGACCGGACCGGGATTCGCAGGAGCACATTCGAGTGATTGATGAAACCCTGGAATGGGATGCTTTCCTTCTCTAGTCCCAACGGTTCCTGAGATGAACCCAGGTCTTAGGTTTGGGGAGAAGGAGACCCTCCCTTTACAGTTAAGGGCGCTGTCCGCATCTCTCGAACTGGTGGGGCTAGAGAATTGGCTAACGCATGATTTATCTCCATGCGGATGAGTGGAGTCCACTTCTGAAGTCAGATCCACACTGTGTTAGTATCAGAAGAGTCGGTACATTGCTGAGATTGTGAGCGCTCTACACAAACCCCTCCCCCTTATGACTGCCATAATGAGCTTTGTGACAAAACAGCCAGACAGCAGCCTGTCGGCGCAGAGAGAGCTCTAGCCAGACAGCAGCCTGTCGGCGCAGAGAGAGCTCTAGCCAGACAGCAGCCTTCACGTGGAGCATCGTTACAAAGCCATTTTCATAGTTCTCATGGCACTGGTTTCATTGTTATGCTAACACACCACCGCAATAAAGGCGACACCTTTTGATAATGGGCGTGTAGCGCTGCATGAACCATTATCAAATGCTGATAATATTTCAATTCTGTATCTTTATTCCGGGGGGGGGGGCTTGCCAGACTATCCAAACTGTGAAACTGCTTTGTAACAATGCTTCCCAGGCTGCTGTCTGGCTAGAGCTCTCTCTGCGCCGACAGGCTGCTGTCTGGCTGTTTTGTCACAAAGCTCATTATGGCAGTCATAAGGGGGAGGGGTTTGTGTAGAGCGCTCACAATCTCAGCAATGTACCGACTCTTCTGATACTAACACAGTGTGGATCTGACTTCAGAAGTGGACTCCACTCATCCGCATGGAGATAAATCATGCGTTAACCAATTCTCTAGCCCCACCAGTTCGAAAGATGCGGACAGTGCCCTTAACTGTAAAGGGAGGGTCTCCTTCTCCCCAAATCTAAGACGAGGGTTCATCTCAGGAACCGTTGGGACTAGAGAAGGAAAGCATCCCATTCCAGGGTTTCATCAATCACTCGAATGTGCTCCTGCGAATCCCGGTCCGGTCGGGCGCAGCGTTCCTGAGAATGGAACCACTTGAATTGGGACGACCCTCCTGGTAAAGACGCTTCCACAAGTCTATTTTAATGATCTTAACAGCGGAGGAGCTGAAAAGCGCAGCTCTAAGGCTGTGTTAATCCAGCCCGGGTCCCAACACAGGGGAGATTTTACAGACCCAAAATTCAGAGACACAGAGAAGTGACTAACACCTTTAACACTAGCATGTGTCAACTGTGATATGAACTATAGTTGTCGTAACAGTTGTGTTGCTGTGCCAACAGCAAAATTCTATTGAAACTACGTTATTCTACTCCAATAACTGCTTCCACAGAACGACAGCTGTTAAAACACTAACTACAGCTAAAGATTGAACAGGCTAGCACCGTGCCGGTCAAATTAAGCTTCTAAAATGTTAGTAAACCCAACTGTACAGAATTCCATAAGCCAGTTCATTGCATGGCATCGGTGATGCATCACTGGAAGCCTCTGGCATGTGTCCGCATCACGGGTTTCACTATAAAGAGAAGTGTTTGAGTTACTTACTTGGGCATGCCAGTGTCTCCTTCCAAAACCGCCCCTCGCTCTCGAGCCTTTCTGAGTTCAGTGCTGGCGTTGTCAGGATGGGTTATTAATGTACGGACAGCGTGCATTTGAATCCGCTGGCAGCCAGGGCTGGGCGCTGAACTAGCCCGCAAGTTGAAGAGATTTGGCAAGCAGGCAGGGCAGTCTCCGTTTCCAGCGCAAGCGCACCTTCTCGAAGTACTGCCAGTGTTTTGCTGTATTAACTGATAGAAACAAGGAATAATTCATCTGAAACGATTTCAACGTAACGTTTACACAGAGCGCGTTTTTGATTTGTTCTGGAGTGTTGAAGAATTTTAAATGACTTTCAACACATTTTAAAAAGATTTGCTAAAGTTTTGATTTGAGAACCTGGTTTCAGAGTCCCAATTTTGAACAGCCTTGTTGCTTTTAGTATGAAGTTGGAATCATTACTTTTTTATTTATTGGTTTTAAGTACAGCATCGAACGACTGGTTAAACAGTTGACACACATTGAGATGCAGATTAGCAATACGCTAGAAACGGTTACAAATCGCAGGAAGACCTTGAGTAAACTGTTTGATGCATTGTAGTATTGAGTAAGTTAAAATTATTGCTGGCCAAGTGCTCGATGTTACAAAGAAATGATCAGCCATAGGAGAAATGTAACATGGCATGCTTAAGTGTTTGTTTATTTATTTATTTTTTGCTGCATCAAGCCTCAATTTGAACCTGTTGTCAGCATAGGCAAGTTTGTATCCCAAGTGAACATGTATTGAGTATCTGTCTCTGGATCACAGTGTTGTTTATATGAATACGGTACAGGCACTCCTAATCCAAATCGGCCCTGCCCGAGTGACCTGTGCATAAGTAATCTGGGAATCCCACTGATTTGATCAAGTTATTTAAATAAATGCATTTTCAGCATAATCTGATTTTAATTCACTCCAACAAATCCCCACATTAGAAATTCCAAGGACTAACAACAAACCTATTGTTCCTCCTTGTTTTATTTTGTTATTCCTTTCCTTAAAATCCATGTCATTTTTTTTCCTTCATTCGAATGGCAAAAATCATCACTCTACTGCTGAGCTGGAAAACTCCCAACAAGAGAAGCCTGGCAATGTGAGAACAAGCCCAAGATGAGAGCAGCGCTCAGAGTGACCCGATGAGCTGCTGCTGCTGCCTCGCTTCTGACCTTCCAAGACTCGAGAGGAGAGAGGATGAACAAAACAGACAGCAGCTCCTCAAAGCATGGCTCTCCAGAACATACAGCAGCAGCTCAAAGCATGGCTCTCCACAACAGTACAGCAGCAGCTCAAAGCATGGCTCTCCACAACAGGACAGCAGCAGCTCAAAGCATGGCTCTCCACAACAGGACAGCAGCAGCTCAAAGCATGGCTCTCCAGAACATACAGCAGCTCCTCAAACCATGGCTCTCCAGAACATACAGCAGCAGCTCAAAGCATGGCTCTCCACAACAGGACAGTAGCAGCTCAAAGCATGGCTCTCCAGAACATACAGCAACTCCTCAAACCATGGCTCTCCAGAACATACAGCAGCAGCTCAAAGCATGGCTCTCCACAACAGTACAGCAGCAGCTCAAAGCATGGCTCTCCACAACAGGACAGCAGCAGCTCAAAGCATGGCTCTCCACAACAGTACAGCAGCAGCTCAAAGCATGGCTCTCCACAACAGGACAGCAGCAGCTCAAAGCATGGCTCTCCAGAACAGGACAGCTCCTCAAAGCATGGCTCTGCAGAACAGGACAGCTCCTCAAAGCATGGCTCTGCAGAACAGGACAGCTCCTCAAAGCATGGCTCTGCAGAACAGGACAGCAGCAGACAGGAGACCTCCAGCAAAAGATTAGCTGCAAGAACGAGAAGCGAGAATGAGCAGCTCCACACAGAGCTAAAACAAACAGAGGAGCGAGAGAGAAACACAGAGCTTCAACCTCCAAAACACACCCACACACACACACACACATACATAGCTTCAACCTCAGGAGCTGGACTGCAATGGAAAAGCAAACCCTCCTTGAGGTAGGTTGCATTTCTTGGTCTGTCTGCTGGTTGTCATTTTGAGAGCACTTTTAGTATTCAAATGCAAAAGTAAAGAAATATGTAAACTCACAAAACTGGAAACTTGCATATTGTTAGATATTTAAAATATATGCATTTTAAGGAAAAAAAAAAGTATGCATTCGATTCTGCCATTTCACACTTTGGAAAGAGTGTAGCACTGCAGAAGGAAAGTGTGTGTTGCTAGCTGGGCTCCAAACAGAGAGCCAGGATGGTTAATGCAAAGTTTTAACTGAGACTCTGACAATGAAAGCCACGGGGCTCATTAGTCATTAAGCAGACGCTTTTATCCAAAGTGACTTTGAGACTAGGAGGTTAACTGTGCATCAACTGCTGCTGCAGAGTCACTTAGAACAGGACCTCTGTTTTATGTGTCATCTGTGGTGATGGTTGTTGGTTAGAAATAAGGGCAGTTGATTGATGGCTGTGGTTACTGAGAGAGGCAAATGTGTTTTGTTGCATAATAAATGTTGTCTCTAATGGTAAAGGCGCTGGATCTATCCTACTGCACAACAGATTGCGATTCAATAGAAGTAGTGGGCTGATATTGTGTTAAGGCTCAGGATAGCTATATAAGGCAGATTGTACTGTACTGTTTGTGGTGAGCAGCACTGATGTGTCTAGTGTTACAGTGCGTTACCAAAGAGGGTCCTTCGTCATGTGGTGCTACTTTCAGGGACATTGTGGAAAAGCCACATGGGACTTTGTGGAGCTTTGTGACAAAACCAGACTGCAACCTATCGGTGCAGAGAGAGCTCTAGTCAGACCGTGCACCTGCTTCAAATCTGCTACCATAAACCTTGCAGGGTGCTGCATGAATCCACCATAAAATGCTGTTAACATTTTTGAAATTGTGGGTTTTTATTGCATTAGCATATATATGAAGCCACCGGAACAGGCTCCGTGGGGAGTCTGGGATCTCGACTCTGGAAACAAAGAGTCACACATTCCCTGTGATCACCAGGGGCTGAGAGTGATATCACCAATGCTTTGCATCGTGTTAATCTCCTTTTAAAGTAACTGCCAGTGACCGGGATTGCTTTTCTTGCTTCACTTTTACCATTTTTTTTTACTTTCAGAGAAGGTCAGTTTCCATAAGGCTGCATCTCAACTACAAATGGAATGCTGCATTTAAAATTAAAGACAGATATTTTTCATAGCGGGGATTGTCTGAACCACCACCTTCCCAAATCCCACTGTGTTTCAATTTATACAAGTTTTATTCTACTGAAACTGTAAGGATGTGTGTCCTGCACATTGCTAGAGACTGGAGGCGTTGATATTGTTAACATATACTGTGATAAACCACAGCTGGACTTCTAGAGCATTTACAGCACTGTTAATGGAACTGCCTTAGGGTTGCGTTTGCACAAATCAGTTATATTTGAAATGTCTATTGCCACATTACCATAGATTTTCCCCCCCCCCCATCTGAATAGAATCCTGTGCTGGCTGGGCTTGTGCAATTCTTTGCTGTAGTTTTTATATTTTTTTTCTAGTGTCATATTTCCCCATCATGCTAAACCACATACTGGAGTTTTTTTTTGAAAAAATAATAAATTAAAGACCAAAATGACACATCTATGTGGTGTAACAATAGTAATATTATAGGAATTAAAAGACTGTTCAACCCTGTTGCAGATAGTCGCTGGATGAGAACAGACTTGACTTGGTTTGCACCTGTTTGAAAGATGCCTGCTGTAGCAGTGGCACAGACTGTTACAAGCCTGAATAAAGGGATTTATTGAACGCCACGTCTGTGGTTTATCCAGAACTAATCCCTACAGGTCCCTCAGTCAAGAATGCAGGCTGGGAATCCATGCCTTTAGCAAACCGGTCGAATGCATTTCAAGGGGAAGCTTGAGATGTCAAGTCTCAACATTGGTGCAAGTGTCCAGAGAGACTCCTTGAGAACAGCTGAAAGCAGCGAAAGGGCTCTGAGAAAGAGTGGTAGAGATTAATTGAGGCTGATGTTACCTCTCCTCTCTAACACTGCACTACAATGAGTTATGTTGTGCCACACTTCAAACAATACAAACCTCTACTGCAATACAGTGCACCATAAGAAAGTATTACAGCCTGCACCATAAACCATGATACCCCCTGATCATTTCATCAATAGCCTAGGAGGGTGAGTGGTGAAGACTCATGTTGAGAGTGATGTGCTGGGAACCTCTCCTCTCTAGCTCCACAATACACATCTATAGAGTAGGAGGATGAGTGGTGAAGACTCATGTTGAGAGTGATGTGCTGGGAACCTCTCCTCTCTACTGTGCACATGAGTAGGAGGACTCATGTTGAGAGTGATGTGCTGGGAACCTCTCCTCTCTAGCTCCACAATACACATCTATAGAGTAGGAGGATGAGTGGTGAAGACTCATGTTGAGAGTGATGTGCTGGGAACCTCTCCTCTCTACTGCACAATGCACATCTATAGAGTAGGAGGATGAGTGGTGAAGACTCATGTTGAGAGTGATGTGCTGGGAACCTCTCCTCTCTAGCTCCACAATGCACAGTAGTTTTGTACAATCACATTAAAGCAGCATTTCTTTGAGTTATACCAAACTTCAAACCATAAAATCCATCAATGTAGCTCTCGCTCTGCCATTTTAATGTATGCAGCTGTACTTTAACAAAAAAATGTAACCCCCATGTGTCATCTGATGTATTGTGTTGTCCATATGACAGGTCAATTGTTGATAATGACAGCCTTTTTATAAAAGAGCCATTGGCCTTTTTCAACAGTTCTGCTCGATTACATTTACTTTTGCACAGTGAAGTGTGAACCCAGCCAGCCTCCTGTCTCTGGTTTTGTTTTAATAAACCCTGTTTGAACCCCATTCACCTCCACAGCGCGGGAAAGAGCTTGTGAAACACCATTCAACACTATCTCTACTCTGCTTTGTGCACACAAACCTTCCTGCCACACAGCCTTGCAATGCAACCATGTTTCTATTTCATTCAAACAGTCACTCGTTTAGGAAAAGGTGAACGGTGGATTAATCCATACACTGACCTTTTGATTTGATGGTTGAGGGTAGTGTGGTCACTCCGCTAAAAGAGAGGGGGCTCCCTTCAGCCCAGGGCAGGCTTGGGACAATGGGGAGAACTAGCAAAGAGAGAAATGATTAATCTTGCAAAGTGTCACCAAAGATCTAATAAACGGGAACTTGATCTCACGAGACTAGTTCTGAAACGTGTTTTGTCTTTTTTTGTCCCCCCCCCCCCCAGTGTCTGTTCTCTGAAATTCTGGAACAGGCCTTCATGGTAAGTTCTTCAAGATGGAGGTAAGTCAATTTTTGGGCAGTTTTTCTTCCCCAAACACTTTTTTGCTTTTCCACACCCCCCCCCAAAAAATCATTTTCATGATATTTTATTTATTTATTCATGATTTTTGATTACACCTTGAAACATTGCACCCCTAATGCACATCTATAGAGTAGGAGGGTGAGTGGTGAAGACTCATGTTGAGAGTGATGTGCTGGGAACCTCTCCTCTCTAGCTCCACAATGCACAGGTATAGAGTAGGAGGGTGAGTGGTGAAGACTCATGTTGAGAGTGATGTGCTGGGAACCTCTCCTCTCTAGCTCCACAATGCACAGCTATAGAGTAGGAGGGTGAGTGGTGAAGACTCATGTTGAGAGTGATGTGCTGGGAACCTCTCCTCTCTAGCTCCACAATGCACAGCTATAGAGTAGGAGGATGAGTGGTGAAGACTCATGTTGAGAGTGATGTGCTGGGAACCTCTCCTCTCTAGCTCCACAATGCACAGCTATAGAGTAGGAGGGTGAGTGGTGAAGACTCATGTTGAGAGTGATGTGCTGGGAACCTCTGCTTTCTAGCTCCACAATACACAATAGTTTATACTATCAAATTAAGGCTGTCAGTCGGTATGTTTTGGCAAACACAACCAGATCCACCAATGTAGCTGCAGTAGTCACTCTGCTGTGTGTAGCAACACAATCCTTCCAGCCGCACAGCCTTACAATACAACAATTTTTGTATTGGATATTTGACTCGAACAACAAAGTCCCCCAAAATCTCTTTGTGCTTTTTTGGCCTGAGATTGTTTTTTATATTTTGGCCCCCAGAAATCTTTTGCTCCCAAAATCTTTTGTGTTCTTGCTTTTTTTAGCTCCCAAAATCTTTTTTTGCATTGTTTTTCGCTCCCCAAATCTTTTTAGCTGCCAAAATCTTTTGTGGTTTCCGCTTTTTTCCGCTCTCAATCTTTTTTTGCAGGTTTTTTTCGCTCCCAAATTTTTGCAGGTTTTTTGGGGTTTTTTTCCACTTTTTTCGCATCCCAATTTTTTTTTTGCAGGTTTTTTTCCGCTTTTTTCGCATCCCAAATTTTTTTCCGCTTTTTTTCGCATCCCAAATATTTCTTGCAGGGTTTTTTCCGCTTTTTTCGCATCCCAAATTTTTTGCAGGGTTTTTTCCGCATCCCAAATTTTTTGCAGGGTTTTTTCCGCATCCCAAATTTTTTTTGCAGGTTTTTTTGGGGGGTTTTTCCGCTTTTTTCGCATCCCAAATATTTCTTGCAGGGTTTTTTCCGCTTTTTTCGCATCCCAAATTTGTTTTGCAGGTTTTTTGGGGGTTTTTTTCGCATCCCAAATTTTTCAGCAGGTTTTTTTCGCGTTTTTTTCCGCTTTTTTCACATCCCAAATTTTTTTTGCAGGTTTTTTGGGGTTTTTTTTTCGCATCCCAAATTTTTTTTGCAGGTTTTTTGGGGTTTTTTTTCGCATCCCAAATTTTTTTTGCAGGTTTTTTTGGGGTTTTTTTCCGCTTTTTTGGCATCCCAAATTTTTTTTGCAGGTTTTTTTTCGCGTTTTTTCCGCTTTTTTCGCATCCCAAATTTTTTTTGCAGGTTTTTTTTCCGCTTTTTTTTTCACCCCAAATTTTTTTGCAGGTTTTTTTTCGCGTTTTTTCCGCTTTTTTCACTCCCAAATTTTTTTTGCAGGTTTTTTTGGGTTTTTTTTTCGCATCCCAAATATTTTTGCAGGTTTTTTTCAGCTTTTTTCGCTCCCAAATTTTTTTCACAGGTTTTTTCCGCTTTTTTCACTCCCAAATTTTTTTGCAGGTTTTTTTGGTTTTTTTTTCGCATCCCAAATTTTTTTTGCAGGTTTTTTTCCGCTTTTTTCGCTCCCAAATTTTTTTCACAGGTTTTTTTCGCGCTTTTTCCATCTTTTTTCGCATCCCAAATTTTTTTTTCAGGTTTTTTTTTTTTTTTTTTTCGCATCCCCCAAATTTTTTTCATTTTTTTTTTGCAGGTTTTTTTGCAGCTTTTTTTGGTTTTTTTTTTCGCATCCCAAATTTTTTTTGCAGGTTTTTTTCCGCTTTTTTGGCACCCCCAATTTTTTTGCAGGTTTTTTTCCGCTTTTTTCGCACATCCCAATTTTTTTTGCAGGTTTTTTTCCGCTTTTTTCGCACCCCAAATTTTTTTTGCAGGTTTTTTTCCGCTTTTTTGCATCCCAAATTTTTTTGCAGGTTTTTTTGGTTTTTTTTTTCGCATCCCAAATTTTTTTGCAGGTTTTTTTGGGTTTTTTTTTTTTTTTATCCCAAATTTTTTTTGCAGGTTTTTTTCCGCTTTTTTTTTTTTGGAAGGTTTTTTTCGCACCCCCAATTTTTTTTGCAGGTTTTTTTCCGCTTTTTTTTCGCATCCCAAATTTTTTTGCAGCCCCCCGCTTTTTTGGAAGGTTTTTTTCGCATCCCAAATTTTTTTGCAGGTTTTTTTCCGCTTTTTTTTCGCATCCCAAATTTTTTTGCAGGTTTTTTCCGCTTTTTTGCACCCCCAATTTTTTTGCAGGTTTTTTTGGTTTTTTTTTTCGCATCCCAAATTTTTTTCACAGGTTTTTTCCGCTTTTTTGCACCCCCAATTTTTTTGCAGGTTTTTTTCCGCTTTTTTTTTCGCACCCCCAATTTTTTTTGCAGGTTTTTTTTTTCCGCTTTTTTGGCATCCCAAATTTTTTTTGCAGGTTTTTTTGCTTTTTTTTTTTTTTTCGCATCCCAAATTTTTTTTGCAGGTTTTTTTCCGCTTTTTTTTCACATCCCAAATTTTTTTTGCAGGTTTTTTCCGCTTTTTTTTCGCATCCCAAATTTTTTTTGCAGGTTTTTTTCCGCTTTTTTGGCGCCCCCCAATTTTTTGGAAGGTTTTTTTCGCGTTTTTTTCGCATCCCAAATTTTTTTTGCAGGTTTTTTTGGGGGTTTTTTCCGCTTTTTTCGCATCCCAAATTTTTTTTGCAGGTTTTTTTGGGGGTTTTTTCCGCTTTTTTCGCTCTCCCCAAATTTTTTTGCAGGTTTTTTTTTTTTTTTTTTTCGCATCCCAAATTTTTTTTGCAGGTTTTTTTCCGCTTTTTTGCACCCCCAATTTTTTTTGCAGGTTTTTTTCCGCTTTTTTTTCGCATCCCAAATTTTTTTTGCAGGTTTTTTTTTTTTTTCCGCTTTTTTCACATTTTTTTTTGGAAGGTTTTTTTCGCATCCCAAATTTTTTTTGCAGGTTTTTTTGGGGGTTTTTTTTCCGCTTTTTTCACATCCCAAATTTTTTTTGCAGGTTTTTTTCCGCTTTTTTCGCATCCCAAATTTTTTTTTTCGCATCCCAAATTTTTTTTGCAGGTTTTTTTCACGCATCCCCAATTTTTTTTGCAGGTTTTTTTCCGCTTTTTTTTCGCATCCCAAATTTTTTTTGCAGGTTTTTTTCGCGTTTTTTCCGCTTTTTTCGCATCCCAAATTTTTTTTGCAGGTTTTTTTGGCTTTTTTTTTTCGCATCCCAAATTTTTTTTGCAGGTTTTTTTCCGCTTTTTTGGCGCCCCCAATTTTTTTTGCAGGTTTTTTTCCGTTTTTTTCACATCCCAAATTTTTTTTGCAGGTTTTTTCCGCTTTTTTGGCACCCCCAATTTTTTGGAAGGTTTTTTTTTTCGCATCCCAAATTTTTTTTGCAGGTTTTTTTCCGCTTTTTTTTTCACATCCCAAATTTTTTTTGCAGGTTTTTTTCCGCTTTTTTTTTCGCATCCCAAATTTTTTTTGCAGGTTTTTTTCCGCTTTTTTTCGCATCCCAAATTTTTTTTGCAGGTTTTTTTCCGCTTTTTTCGCATCCCAAATTTTTTTTTTTTTTTCACATCAAATTTTTTTGCAGGTTTTTTTCCGCTTTTTTTTCGCATCCCAAATTTTTTTTGCAGGTTTTTTTCCGCTTTTTTGGCGCCCCCCAATTTTTTTTGCAGGTTTTTTTCCGCTTTTTTTTTTCGCATCCCAAATTTTTTTTGCAGGTTTTTTCCGCTTTTTTCGCATCCCAAATTTTTTTTGCAGGTTTTTTTCGCTTTTTTTTTCGCATCCCAAATTTTTTTTGCAGGTTTTTTTCCGCTTTTTTGGCGCCCCCCAATTTTTTGGAAGGTTTTTTTCGCGTTTTTTCCGCATCCCAAATATTTCTTGCAGGTTTTTTTGGGGGTTTTTTTCCGCTTTTTTCGCATCCCAAATTTTTTTTGCAGGTTTTTTTTTTGGTTTTTTTTCCGCTTTTTTCACATCCCAAATATTTCTTGCAGGTTTTTTTCCGCTTTTTTCGCATCCCAAATTTTTTTTGCAGGTTTTTTTGGGGGTTTTTTCCGCTTTTTTTGCATCCCAAATTTTTCACAGGTTTTTTTCGCTTTTTTTTCGCATCCCAAATTTTTTTTGCAGGTTTTTTCCGCTTTTTTTTTTCACATTCCAAATTTTTTTTGCAGGTTTTTTTCCGCTTTTTTGGCGCCCCCAATTTTTGGAAGGTTTTTTTCACGTTTTTTCCGCTTTTTTGCACCCCCAATTTTTTTTGCAGGTTTTTTCTGCTTTTTTTTCGCATCCCAAATTTTTTTTGCAGGTTTTTTCCGCTTTTTTTTTTCACATTCCAAATTTTTTTTGCAGGTTTTTTTCCGCTTTTTTGGCGCCCCCAATTTTTGGAAGGTTTTTTTCACGTTTTTTCCGCTTTTTTCGCACCCCCAATTTTTTTGCAGGTTTTTTTCCGCTTTTTTGGCGCCCCCCAATTTTTTGGAAGGTTTTTTTCACGTTTTTTTCGCATCCCAAATTTTTTTTGCAGGTTTTTTTTCGCGTTTTTTCCGCTTTTTTCGCATCCCAAATTTTTTTCACAGGTTTTTTCCGCTTTTTTGCACCCCCAATTTTTTTGCAGGTTTTTTTCCGCTTTTTTTTTTCGCATCCCAAATTTTTTTTGCAGGTTTTTTTCCGCTTTTTTGGCGCCCCCCAATTTTTTGGAAGGTTTTTTTCGCGTTTTTTCCGCTTTTTTGCACCCCCAATTTTTTTTGCAGGTTTTTTCCGCTTTTTTTTCGCACCCCCAATTTTTTTTGCAGGTTTTTTCCGCTTTTTTTTTCACATCCCAAATTTTTTTGTAGGTTTTTTTCCGCTTTTTTCGCATCCCAGGTTTTTTTGGCTTTTTTTTTTTTTTTTGGAAATTTTTTTTGCAGGTTTTTTTCCGCTTTTTTGGCGCCCCCCAATTTTTTGGAAGGTTTTTTTCGCGTTTTTTCCGCTTTTTTCGCATCCCAAATTTTTTTTACAGGTTTTTTCCGCTTTTTTGCACCCCCAATTTTTTTTGCAGGTTTTTTTTTTTTTTTTTTTTTTTTTTTTCCCAAATTTTTTTTTTTTTTGTTTTTTTCCGCTTTTTTGGCGCCCCCCAATTTTTTTTGGTTTTTTTCAGGTTTTTTTTCCGCTTTTTTTTTGCTTTTTTCAAATCCCAAATTTTTTTGCAGGTTTTTTTCCGCTTTTTTTTCGCATCCCAAATTTTTTTTGCAGGTTTTTTCGCGTTTTTTTCCGCTTTTTTCACTCCCAAATTTTTTTGCAGGTTTTTTGGGGGGGTTTTTCCGCTTTTTTGGCGCCCCCAATTTTTTTACAGGGTTTTTTTCGCTCCAAAATTTTTTCGCAGGTTTTTTCCGCTTTTTTGGCGCCCCCAATTTTTACAGGGTTTTTTCCACTTTTTTCACTCCCAAATTTTTTTTTGCAGGTTTTTTTGGGGTGTTTTTCCGCTTTTTTCGCATCCCAAATTTTTGGGCAGGTTTTTCTTCCGCTTTTTTCACGTCCCCAATTTTTTTGCAGGTTTTTTAGCGCGAAAAAAGCTCCCAAATTTTTTTTGCAGGTTTTTTCGTGTCCCAAATTTTTTTGCTTTTTTTTCACTATGAAATCTTTTTGTTTTTTTACAGAAAATAGTTTAGGACAATTTTTTTGGGCACACTAATTCCAGGGGGAGCATGCAGAAATCACACAATCTCCTGGAAATATTTCAGGGGAAAGGTGAATTAAAATCTAATGTGAACATTGCACATGTTTTGAAAAAATAAATATACTACAGTCCTTTTTTCTCTGACACAACTTATTCATAATATGCAGAACACACACTGGTGCAGACGTGACTTTGTAAAAAGTGAAGACCTGGTTTAAGAGCTGGTATGTTTTGGTGCACTGTGCTACATTACCTGCTTGCTACCAATGTCCAACCTTCATCCAGACTATTGTGAATCGGTGCTTCTAGTAAAACCGAACAAATCACTTATTCATAACTTTTATGGTCTTGCTAGTTATTTTACAGACAATGTTTAAACCAGGCTACTTTTACTCCTAAAATGTTAGAAAAAAATAACAAATTTCCTTTTTTCATTATGTTTTAAAGGACAGTTCTTAAAGGCAAAGTGAAATCTGCATACCTCTGAGTTGTTGACGGTTTTGGGGTAGCGTGACAGATGACCTGTGTCTCCTCCTTTGGTAAAACCTGCAGGGGAAACCTAAGCAGACACGAGTTCTAAAAGCAAAAGAGCTAAAGGATGACAATATTCAGTGCTATTTTTTTTGTTACCCATCTACGCCATGAAACCAGTCTGTATAAAAAAAAAAATCCCTTCGCTCCCAGTGTCAAACTGGGACTGCTTACCACTGGTTCCATCTTCAGTGCACAACCCGACACAAGTCACAAATCGCCTGTATGGATCACTTCAGAGTAATTTTTATTTATGACCTAATTCAACAACCTCCCAGCATTCCCCTGGCAATATAATATAATATATTCACAGCTCTCTACTAACATGAATTTTATTTTTCCCCTGCAGGCCAAGATTGTAAAACACTCCTGTCTCTCCTGTGACCTTCACATCAGATTCTTAAGTAACTTCTTCGGTCCGTGCAAGGGTGGGGGACAGAGTTATGCTGGGCAGTTGTGTATGTATTGTCAAATCATATTTTAAAAGGAAAGATATTCCAGGAGTGCATTTGTGACAATTTGCTTGAAAGAGTTTTCTGTGGAAAGCATAAACTGTCAAGCTATCGGAGCTGTAATTGCTCCCTGAGATTGTGCTCGCTCGCTGGCTTCACGTTGGGGGTGGTCCATTGACGTAGTGGAGCATGAAGTGGAGAGAGCGGGCAAAGTTATTGGCGTGGTGACAGCTGAAGTCCTTCGCACTGACTGGGATCTGGCTGACGACCCCCAGGAGAACAGCCAGCAGGAAGTGGATGAAGATGGCGAATTTGACCAGGCGGTAGGACAGGGATGTCTTCAGAACCCACAGGAGACGTCTGGACCTCGCGGGATTGAGCTCTTCAGACCTGGAGTGAAGAGAAATTGTTCAATGAAGTAGGAGTCTTAGTTTCTCATAGTGAAATCACAGCATTATTTATCTTTTAAAAAGCATAGCGCAGGGGTGGCCAACCCTGGTCCTGGAGAGCCACAGGGTTTTCTGGTTTTGGTCTCACCAGAGGTTCTCAATTACCAATTTTTATCGTCTTAGTCAACACTAAAATGTTTTCCAGGTCTTTTAGCCATTGATTTTAAAGGATCCACAGAAAAGTTGCAGGATTGTGGCTCTCCAGGACCAGGGTTGACCCTCTCTGGCATAGTGAAAGGTCTGAGCAGTGCCTGGCAGGATCCTCAGACCAGAGGAAAATTAAATGGTGACTTACTTGATCCTGCCTTGCGATGGGTGAAGAGAACTTTGGTTCTTCTCTCGAAACTGAAAAGAAGAAGAGACTCCAGAAACTATTTTACAAAGTGTATCAACTTTAAGAACTGTGTTCTAATGCGTGGGATGATATCTGTCCACAGGATAATAATCACTGGTTCATTTTTTAATATAGTTTTTTACAGTAGATTTTCTCTAGTAAACACCAGCACTGGCCAACACCTAGAGACATTGGCATGTGTACCACTGGTTTGTGAAATGTCAGCTACAGAAGTGTGGACTCGCGTATAATCTCAGGCTGTTTTGTTTAGTGGTAGTAATGAGAACTGAAGCCGATATATTTTTGGTTGAAGCATTGAAAGAGCGAAAATAGTTCTGCTCTACTGTCAGAGGGGGGGAAAATCATTAAGCGCCGAAAATGTTGGCTGCATTGAATGTTGGTTCTAAACTCTGCTGCTCTTCCAGGATTGAGCAGGGTAATTTTATACAAGTTCCATGTCACTGACTCACTATGTGACCCTGAGCAAGTCACTTGACCTCCTTGTGTTCAGTCCTTCTGGGTGAGACTTAAAACAAAACAAGGTCCTATTGTGATGAACGGTTCACCCCTAGTCTAAGTTGCTTTGGATTACAGCGTCTTTAGGAAATTTAAACTGAATGAAACATCCCAATTTACAATTCAGGTGATTAATCAATCAATAAAACCAGACTATGTATTTGATTCTCTGTGTGATTTCCAACCTGAGTTTTGGGTTTTCTTCTGCTCCACGCAGGAACTGAACAGAAGCCAAGCTGCTTCCCACGCTGGCTCGATCGGAGACGGCACCCATCCAGACTGGGAAAGGCACCGGGATTCGGCAGAAAAGATCGGCTTTCTACAGAACACGACCCCGTGTCTCGAGGAGGGAGACTGGGATCCTGCAGGAAAGGTACACAAGCCATATTCAGAAACGACTAGAGTCCTGTACTATTAGAGCGCTCTGCAAAGTTTAGTTAATAAACAAAAATTTGTATTGCAATGTGACCTAAAACACATTTCAGCACCAGTCACGCCACACCTGTTGAAAGCAGGACCAGCAGTGTTCACATGCCTTTGTCACTCTGAGACAGATAGGCAGGAGGTTATAAACTTCAAGCTCTGTCAACAAGCAAAACTATCATTTTAAAGATTTTTCCCCAAAAAAAGTTTTCCCCCCATAGAGGTGAAACTGGACAGACTCCCACACACAGGTGGCATGCAGACAAATAATTAAAAACTATCTTAAAAACCATGCCATAAGTTTGCTTTATATAGTAATTTTTTTTTATAGAAGCAAGCCCCAGAAGGGAAGCATGCCTACCCAAACAGCCTCTTGTTTCTGATGGTCTGCCTTGCCCCCAGTCTCCTCTGGAAAGTTCCGGGCGTGTTCTAGAGCAGGTTCCGTCTGGCCCAGCCAGGCGCAGATGCGTTCTGGGTCAAAGGTGATTGGTTTAGTTGCAGGGCAGTGTCTAGCAGACACGAAGGAACGGGAGGAACTGCGAACTTCACTAGACACACCTGAGGAGAGAGAATATTTTACTATGGAATTGGTTTAGCTTTTAACGGCACCACTGTAGGGCAGCAGAAAGAAAGTGGTCTATTGCCAGTACTGCAGCGAGGTGATGCCCAGATTCCTGCCTAGCCCTGAAGTAGCACAACGACCCGCCTGGCCCAGATAGCTGCAACCCGAACCACGACTGCATGACTCCCTATCATCTGTGAGTTACACGTGGTCCTTCCCTTCTCATGATGTGCAGTTTGGAACAATCCACTCACCGGAAACCAGAGCGCCTGGAACCGCAGTCGAGACGGGCTGGCTGGTATCTCTCCACTCCACGCTGCTACTCTGAGAAACAAACAGACGCAGGCTCGTGACTGGAGTGAATGTGAAACTGGCATTTCACTTTCATTGTGACTGGCAGAACAAACAGGCTGCTAATCACGACCCCCAAAGAGCTGATATTATTATTATTATTATTATTATTATTATTCCCATCTGACAGAGCCGAGGAAAGGCTGAGAACAGCACCCCTCACCTCTGCAGGGTCTGCGTCCACATGAAAACACAGGGAGCTTGGAGGGCTTCTTCTCTTGGTGGAAGGCTCTCCTGATGAGGCTTCTAAGTGGTGCAAACCTGCCAAAGAAACACTATCTGTATGACCACCACTATTTCAAATTAACTGTATGCTAGAAAAATTGGGTCATAGAAATAATTTTTTTAAATAGTTGTCAAACTCCAGATAGCTACCTCTTTGTTTTTGGTACTAAAGGGGTTTGACTAATTGTCGTTTTTTCTTACCTGTGATGGTGCTGAAGTAAGAGGAGTCAGCATCGTCGTGAGAGGCGGACCCGCCCACGTCGACGGAAGGGTCCCACTCCAGGGCCAGAGAGTCCCGTCTGGAACCAGTGCGGACACTGGGAGCGCGGGGCTGCTGGTCACAGGGGCTCCTCCGCTCGTATATCCCCTCAACCTCCCAGAGCACAGACAGGCGGTTCGACCCCAACATCCAGCCATCCTCAAACACCTGTGGCACACAGCAGAGTTAATGAAACTGCAAAACACTGAATCGCAAGTCGAAACGAGAAACTCAAACGCTTTACAGTGACAGGCAAGAAACTACCAAGTCTCAAACCCGTTCACCATACGTGTGAAATCCCCTCTGCGTGGCATAGCCACTGACTGTTTGTTTAACTAAACTTCAGTAAATGGAGAATTGCATATTAAATACTTCACTAACACTCAAAACAAAACGCTGCTGGTAAGAGTCCTGTAGACAAACAAGCGCTGATTTGAAAAACTGCACGTCGTTGTAATCTTTAAATCGGGTGGAAATGGAGAGAGAAAAGGAGAAATTAGATTCGGGTACTTTTTTCTCGGTAAAGGGTTAGGATTGTGCACACAAGCTCGGGTGACTGCAGATTTAAAGGGAAAAAATACAACTCTGAATATGTGGTAACTGCATGGAACGAATGCAGACACCAGAAAACGGTAACTCATTTATGGAGAGTTGAACAGATCTACAGGACTGGGAATCGCTGATGGTGGCAGTAACGATCTTGTTGGATTGTGAAAGGCTCTCTCACCAGTCTCCTGCTCAGCAGGCGTGTGTGTAGACGCCCCACCCCCTCGAAGACCCGGGCGCAGTACAGCAGCAGCTCCTGCAGGGAGTCCTCGACCTCGACGGCGTCCTGCGGCTCGCTGCGCTGGATCAGCTGCTCCCCTCGAACCAGCAGCCCGTTCAGCCACTCCGCGTTCTCGCTCACTGCCTGCTGGAACGCCTGAGGGAGAGAGAGACAGTCCGGACTACAGAATCGGTCCCACGCCATGGGACAGGCTGCGGGCTGGGCACACCAGAAACTCTTCCATCGTTCTTAAAATACTCCAACAGCGCTGAATTTACTTTCTTTTTGTGTTCAGATTGTCCACTGAAATACTCGGCTGTCGTTTTAATTCAATTTTTCTTGTTAATTCCAGGACCATGGTTGGATCCTGGTGTAAACACGTGTAAAGTAATAACAATCATTTTAATTACACAGCACTTGTGGAAGCTATCACCAAGTTTCTTTAAGTACAGTAGCTTTTATGTATCCACAAAATGGAAGAGAGCTCTGTGGCTGTGAAGGAGTCTGTGCTAAAAACGCTTTTTGATGAATGGTGGTTTTTTTGATGTGTGACATGCTCATTTTTCCTCTGATAAATTTAAACTTGGAGCAATTCAAACGTCCATGAAGTGCAGATGTTCCTGTACAAAAGACGAGTGATGCATCTTCTCAAGCGTGCATAAATCGTAAGAGATGGGCCAGTGAAATGGTTACGGATTTGTCAAGCTGTGCACAGAACGTGTGGCACAATTCTACTTTTCATGTTTTGAACAGCAGTTCATGCAATGGTTTTTCTTTGTGTGTTTATACAGTACTTAGCCGCTCAAATAAAACCTGCCAGTGAATAACAATTTCAATTGCTTGGGACACCTTTTGGTTCTTGTGAACTATTTCCTACCTTTTTTTTATATTCTACATGTGTGCCTGTGCAGAATCAAATTTAAAAACAAGGTCTTGTTTCTCCACCAGAACTAGTTCTCTCCCCTCACCCTACACATTACCTTCTGGGAAGGGTGTGCTAAAAGCAGAACTGCTTTGCAGGTGCCCCGTTCAAAGATACAACTAATTGCTGTGTGATCCATGCTAGCTGTACTGTGTTCTGTACCTCCAGCTGTGTCATCTTGTCGGCCGTGCTGCACCCTGAGGAATGCTCTACTTCAGACATCCTCATATCCATCTCTGCCAGCCTGACTGCGATATTCCCCCACTCGCTCTCCAGATCCTCGCGCTGCCTCACAAAGTGCTGGGGAGCAAGCAGAGGGGCGGGGAAACTGAGAGACGAGCCCTGATACACCAAGCAGAGCCTTAATGATTTACTGCTTTCCCAATAACTGGAGTCTCCCTTACAAAGTACTGGTGCCCCGTCACCCCCACAATTCCGATAAGCTTATGCTGAGGAATGGCAGAACTGGAGGAGAGATCCTCACGAGATGGCCAAGAGTACCTGGAGCCTGCGGCAGATGCCGGCCGTGCGTTTGCTGAGGTCGTCCCAGCGCCCGCTGACATCCTGTATTATCCCGTGGAGCCGGCCGCGCTCCCCCTGCCCTGCCCGTTTCACCAGCCAGCAGTACTGCAGGTTCAGCGACTGAAGCTCCAACAAATGAGCCCGGATCTCCCATTGCAACACCTGGGCAGAAACAGTGCAGGGAGAGGAAGCCTCGTTTTAAGTCCTATTCACAAAACTTAAGGACTTTTTTTTTTTGTGTGTGTGTATTATCCACTCAACTGTGCTGAAAATGTAGAAATACGGCAAACTATTGAATCTAGAAGGCTTTCTCAATGTCTTCAATAGAAACACAAAAAAAAACCTTAAGGGGCTAATGATTACTAAAACTGGGCTACTTTCTATAAAAATTGACATTGCTGTGCTTTAACTCCATGCAAGTGCAGTCCCATTCCAGAAATCAACGCAGCTCAGCTGTTCCAGTTCTGTGTCCTCAGTGTTCCTCGACAAGGAATAAGTTCAGCCTTTTGTTTTCTCTCACCTCAAACTTCTTCAGCTCCTTCTTCGCAGTGATGTAAAGCACGTGGGAAGAGTTTGGTGAGGAAGCCGTGCTCTCTGCCAATCGCAGCCAGTCATTGAACTGGGAGTAGGCGTGCATGAACTTGTGCCAAACCTGCCATTTCTGCTCCTGCCTGAAATTCAAAAACCAAAAAATAATGGACATCAGCACTTTGAGCAACGGTGCAGCGTGTGTGCGTGAAAATTACGAAATACGAAAAGCTGGTCGCTCACTGAATACGTTTCTCCACAGAAGAGATGCAGGCAGTGCAGCGGCGAGAGTCACCTTCCTCACTCTTTTTCATAGGGATATTGCCGTGGATCTCAGGCAGGGAAGCCTGGTGTGTGAGAGAAGGGGAGAGAGGACTACCTGGCTGGGTTAACCCAGCAGTGGGCACTGCCGCTCTCTCTGCCTCCATTCTCAGATCCTCTGTGGGTTAATGTTCCTGTGGCTCACAGACACGAAGACAGGGCGTTTGTTCTGGGAGAGAGGGGGCTGTCTGGTTTATCCAGACATCTCTGGATTAGTGTTGGCACCGTCAAAAACACAACAGGGGATAAATACAGTGGTACACCAAGGTCTTGAAGCCTGTTGCAAGCCATGTCACAGTTAAGTTTTTGTATAACCCATAATAAAAGGTGATTTTGATCAGTTTTTATCCATCAGTCCAGTTCAGTTTGGCAGCAGCTTGTGTAAACGCCCCATTCCAGAGGCCCGGCGGTGAACCCAGGGGATTGGATCTTGCAGGCTAGGATAGGTTCTACTGTAGCAACAACTACACTTCAGAGTGTAGATCTCCCCGTTCAGAATGTCAACGAGAAAACATTCCAAAAGTAAACCCTTACACATCCTGTACAAACCTGATTAGACCCACTGATATCGGCTTCTCGTTTTGCTTTCGATTTTTAGATGTCAATGAGTTTCTAAGCGTTCACTGGCTATCTCCTAATCATGCTGAGATTGCCTTGGCCAGCTTTTCTCTTTGCACCAAGAGAATCATTCATTTTTAAAATTGGCAACTTGGCAGTACCAGGATTCGAACCTGCGGCTCCAGAATGTATTACTCACCCTGCAGTCCATGCGATCCTGCCTTTTAGCGAGGACAACAGTCAAAAACACTACTGATATGTTTCTGTACACCTTTTTAGGCTGCTCACAGAGATTTGATTTCAGTAGCTGTTCTTTTTTGTATTGGTTGGCTGGCAGAATACAATAACTGGTTGATTTTAAAGAAACTGCACTTTGTAGATGTCTTCACACTTGCCAATGCCTAACCCATTGATATCTCCTGCGTGTTTCGTTCCGTGCTGTGGACAATATGAACCAGTTTAGCTGACCTGTAAACTCTCACTTCACCGCCTCCCTTCCTCCAGTCTACCTTGATGCTTTTGCGCATACTGCACAGTTTTAACAGCCTGCTTATCTCGCTGTGTACATAGAGCTGAGGGCTCAAAGATCAGGCACAAATATTTATTTTCCATGGTCACGTTTTAAAGTTTTTTTTTTTTTTTTTTTTTTTTTTTTTTTTTAATGAACTTTTAAATAGGCAAACTTCCTTGAATTGGTTTACTCTATCAGAAACTTTTTTTTTTATGTAAGTTTCCCACAGTAAAAAGAATAGGTGTAATAAAGCACTGTTAAGATCAAGTTTAATACCGTTGCTGCTGCATTTAAGTTTGCAATGCACGGAAGGAGTAGAATGACTGGCAAACAGCATTACTGTAATGCAGTACTGAAGTTAGGAAAGAGGAATGTACGTCCTGGTTTAAATGCACAAGGCTGTAAAGACAGATTTCACCTGGGTAGCATTCAACTAAACACATGCCTTTATCTTTATTTAACATGGCGTATACTGCAGGCACCTCTGTCCCAGAGCCTTCGTTTTGTGAACACAGCAATGGATTGACTGCTCACAGTAATACAGAGGCTCTCTTTCGAGTGTCCTTTGTCCCTTCAGTGCATGTAGCCTGGGTCTTGCATATAAAAAGCCACTGAACAGGAACATTTCATTTGCCTTCCTTTCGAAATGAAAGTGCGTGCTCGAGATCTTGATAAGGGATAGAGTTATTTGCAGGTTGTTTTGCATAAATTTTTTTGTGGTTTGAGGTACTCCAGGAAGTGTTGTTGGATTACAGGTGGTGGTTTTAGCTTTCAGCAGTACACTATTGTGAGGAGGACAGTAAAGCATTACATAAGTTTTGCTGTAGTGGGTTGCATTGTAGTGGGTGTGTTTAGCAATATTCAATGACAGTATGGAAAAGTTAACATTAGTACAGAATGAGATTGTGGCGGTAGACAAGTTCAGTTTTGCTAATACACCCCTATGGTAGTTCCAAAGGTGAAATAATGTTAATAGTAAATATTTCAAAGTGCAGAATTTGTTTTAATTTGACTATTTTAAACCCAGACAGATTCAAAGATTCTATTTTCCTTTATTTCATTTTAAAGCTAACTAAATTTGTATTCCTACAAAGCATTTAAAATCTACTGTGAATTTTATTTGTGCAAAGTAGGGGGGGGGGGGGGTAAAATAATGGATTTGACTAACTGCAGTGGAGACGTTCCAATTCTAAACAAAAGAATGTATACTTGGCAAAACCAGACAACCCTCAAAGGCGTGTTTCACGGGAAAGAGAGACTTAAACCCAATCCTAGAGCATAATCACAAGAAATGACTTCGCACAACACTTACGGCAACGACAGCCGTCCAGGAAAAACACACCTCAGATAGATAGATAGATAGATAGATAGATATAAAATCGTTAATCGTGCTGTTTAAATAGGTTGGTTTAACGTTATTTACTAACACATACTTTTTAAAACACCGCAGTCGTCCTTTTTGTCTTTTTTTCATACCAAGGTTACTTTTCAATGCGACGATGTTAAAATACAAGTATATCTCAATACATTTTCACTCCAGCAGGCTATAAGAAAACATCTTTAACTAACTAAAATGACACGCCTATACCTCCATGGTTGTGATAATAACACCGACGCTTAATTTAAAACAATACTAAAAAAAAGGGTCCGAATTATGTTCCTAATTAAGACAGGAGAAGTGTTACACAGCTAGCGTGGCTTTTCGGCATTGTCACGTTAATATAAAATAAATAAATAATATTAAACAAGACACTTACGGTTTTGATGTATTTTGATCGCAGAAGCCAGGTGCAAGTAATTTATTAATTCTTAGTGACAAACGTTCATTCCACCTTGTAAATCCCAAATGCGATACAGCAGTCTGAAAAGCTCTTCAATCCCTCAAGCCACGCCCTATTGCATGAGTTATTCTGCAGCTTGCAGAGAGTTTAGCCAACAGATATTACAATATTACAGCACACGCCATCATACTCTGTGTAATAATGAAACACAGCTTTAAGACAGACGTTTGACCCCCCAAAATTTTAGTAATTTGGGGAAATGCACTTTGTGAATAGGTATATAGTATTCGGCTTATCGAATTTAACTTTCGACGTTGCCATATAAATAAACAAATAAATAATTTAATTAAATATACACCGTAACCATGGCAAACCAATTTCTTTGTAAGACACCTGGTTTACATATTTCAACAATAAATCTCAAATTAATATACCTTACTGTAACAGTCTGTCTCTCCTGTATAACTTGTTTGAAACAAGAAAGCAGCTGTGTACTATAAAAAGCAGAAGGTCATCTAGGTACACACATGTGAACGGGAAACTTCAATTCTGAAATTGAAAAAAATCAAATCAAAATCACAAGTTTATTTTGTTTTTTGTTGAATTCCAAAATAAACTGTAAAAAGTCGGTGGTAGTTTTGCTACAATTAAAAAAAAAAAAAAAAAAAAAAAAACAACTTGCCATTGACACATGAAACATGGGGTGGATTTTTGAAATTCTTTTATTTTAGTGAAATTGTTCAGACATACAATTTGTTTTGGCTGGGCGATGCTGTTCATTTCTTTCTCCCCAGCAGGAGGGCGCTCTTGAGCGTCCTGGGCACGTGTCGAATGGTCAGGGAGACGCGGGTGGCCCGGGTCAGCTGCTGTCCTGGGCTGGCGCTGGTGGCGGGCAGGTTGGCCACGCGTTCCGACACGGTTTCCTCGGTCACGCCTCTGATCCCGTGCAGGTAACGCACGTACATGTCATCGCGCAGGACCAGGAGGCTGCGCGGCTCCAGCAGCAAGGACAGGAGGAAGCGGCTCTCTTCGGTCTGCGAAGCTCCTTCCTGGATGAGACAGAGCCAGCACTTTGCTTAGACAGCTATGGCCGAAAGACCATCGACTAGATGCAACGATAAGTGATTTAATGACCTGCTATCGCTAGGGATTAGCGAAGTGCACAGCTGTCGCCAAAAGTTTTGCATCTCCTTTATATGTTTTGAAGTAATTTTGCTTCATAGTCAAAGGAAACCTGCTGAATAATTTTAACATATAGAACTACATACATACTTTTTTTCCATATACAGTAGTCTGTCCCGTAGCAGACCGCGGTGGACCAGAGTAAGGGCTGATATGCAAAAAGTCTGATCAATGAATCCTGTTTTAAATACCATTATACACAGCTGGAACAACTGCTATATACAAACTACTGATTTGAGATTCTGATTTTATTAGGGAGCTCCCCTAAATCCATTTTTTTAGAAAGAGACAGGGTATTAATGCTTGTGACAGAGGAGCGGTGGGGGTGCACGCATTCGCTGCTGAGTGACAGGCGTCAGAGTGAGAGGGCGAAGCTGATACGCCCCCCGCAAGCGAACAGGATTTATATTACATATCAACACACTAAACAAACAGCTAAAGTGACCCTACCAGCAACGGCAGCGGACGAAGCACATACAACAGTCTACGCAACAGGATCTAGAGTCTCAGAGCTAAGCTTCTCTGTTCAATAATTTACAAAATCCAGCTACTCGGCCCGGCTGTCGATGGATTCGCCTTGCTTGCTCACTCTTCAGTATCTAATCCTGGTTCTCGCTCACAAACACGTGCTGGCAAATATCAGCTTGTTTTAACCCAGTTGGTTTTGCAACAGTATAAATGAACCCCAACCGAGCGAAGCTCTGTGCCACCATGGTAAAGCATAGGGAAGCATTGTAATGCAGAGAGAGGTCTGGTAAAGCATTGTAATGCACAGAGAGGTCTGGTAAAGCATAGGGAAGCATTGTAAAGCACAGAGAGGTCTGGTATAGCATACTAAACAAACCATGGCAAATGAATCCTCATCAAAGTGTCCCATAGCAAAAGCATACACAAGTGTATTAAAGCACAGTGAAAGCATGGCACTGCATAGCCAAGCACTAGAAACCATAGAGACACAGTACAGTAACGCAGATTTAAAAAAAAAAAAAAAAAAAAAAAAAAAAAAAAAAAACTACATGGTCAAACTGCAAAAATACAGCGCAGAAATACCAGGGTAAACTTATATAAGGGAAAGATCAACACCGCTTTCCTTGTGCGCCCCGCAACCAAGAGAAACTCTGGCTTTGCCTGCACTGCAAGAGGATCCACTGGGGTCCCCGGACTGTAAAAGTGTCACGACTGAGTGTCTGAAGACCGTGCAGGCAGGGCCCTCACCTGCTCCTTCTCCTTGCTGAAAGGCCGGTAGAAATCAAGCAGGGTGTGCGATCCCAGACTGATGGTGGTCACTGTGGGGAAATACAGGGGCCCGTCCTCATGAGGCTGTCAACACAGTACACGAGAAGAGAGATAACATTGAAGGAACTGTGTAGAGCAGCGGGTTCAGTATGTTACAGTAATGCTCTGACTTTGACCTGCAGGGTCTGGTTTTCAGTTCAACTGATCTCTCTCTTACTTCACTGCACCAGTTACTGGCTTAATTAGTCATCATTTACATGCGTTCCAGATCTCGTAGAGAGACCTACAAAACCTGCAGGACTGCGGCTCTCCAGGACCAATGTCGTACAATAAAAATAAAAAATCCGTCTAGCTTCTGACGTTGGAGATATCTCCGTGAACTACCCTGCAGAAGTAGTTTTTAAATACATTTAGTTAAATCGTTCACCCGCACCAGCTGCTACTGTACCATTATTCCTTCCCCGGGTCTGTATTCGTTCACCAGGACGTGATTGGCGGTCTTCCCAGCGAATGCCCCCAGAGAGGAAATCTTCACGGCGTACTTCTCCAGCCAATCGGGGAGCTTCTCTGAGAGCATTCCCTTGGGGTGGGGCAGGCCACCTGGAGTAAAGCATAAAGTAAAAACAGCGGGGATAAACCACGGCAACACCAGCTTGCTGTGGTGCTGCGATTGGACGGCTGTGCTTGCTTGACTGTGTGGTAGGCGGGTCTGGGGCGGAACGCCTCGTGATAAAAAGGGGTCGGCTGCAACGCCTCGAGGCTGCTTCAAGGACAGGAGTGAAAGACCAACCCTATCCACACTACCTGTTCATTTAAAACCCACACTCCTGATCACTTTGTGCTCACCTGAGCTGCAGGGGAAAGACGCCACAGCGGGTGTCTCTCGTAAGGATAACCCTCACCTGCTAATGCACAAAGAAACTGGGAAAACCAATGCCGTATTTTCAGGGCTTTAAGAAAAACAAACAAACAGGCTTGTCTGAGGTGTTCTAGAAATCAGGCAGCATTGGCATGATGTATATAACAAGTGCTGTAACTCCAAAATCAGCACGATGTGTAGGCGTGTACTGCACCACTGTAGTGGAGAGGGGAGACCATGCAAATGAACAGCATGAAGTGATTTGCAATGGGAGTGTTATTTTCATCCCTGCCACCCACTTCGTTTCCAATAACACTACTTCTGTGAATACTAATAATACCAATCAATCAAACCCCGTATTTATCCGGAGGATTGAACCGAGAACAAGCTCTCATTACCAACGATAACCTGGCCAGAGGCTCACAGCACACAACATCAAACACAAGAAAACAGGAGTACAAAACAGAACCAATCATAAAACAGAAAAGTTGGCAAGCACAGATGCCAGTCGGCAATGAGTCACCCCTACGGCTGAAAGCAACCTCAGATATGAACCTTTTTATACTGAACTTTCATTGAAACTCATTCCAGTCGCTGGCTGCTGCGAACCAAAATGAGTGACCAAACAAAAAAACTGTTGCTACCCTGCATGGGAACAACAGTAATGATACGCACAGCCTGTTCTTTTGATCACATACCCCAGTTCTGCAGTCGTCTGCCAGACAGCTGTGTCCACTTTGGTTTGGGGGCATTATAGACCTGGAAACCAGGGAGAAAACAGAGTCAGGACTTCAAAGAGACATCAAAGTGTAACATCCTAAAAGCTTAACAGTTTCATCAAAATGTGACTGATCATTATAACAATTAATAAAACTGTGAGCTATCTGCCTGTCAGTGACTTTGTGTATGATCACACCAGTGATTGATCTAGTTAAACCCTGTACATATTAAGCTGTTTGTTGTTTTTGGTTTATATATCTATCTATCTATAGATAGATGGCTATAACTTTACTGCATTTTGTAGATATAACATCTTGATATAGCTGAACCCTTTATATCAAATTGCTTGTTTTTGTACACAGTTTTGGTCAAACTACAAAAACACATCCTTATGCCTTCCACTGTAATTTACATTGATGATGACTATATATATATATATATATATATATATATATATATATATATATATATATATATATATTGTGCAAAAGCCATGTTTATTTTGTGCAATTGGACAATTTATTTCTGTTATATCACGAAAGGAGCAATTAAACTGTTAATGCTACAAAACTAGAACCAGCTCGTAAGATTGATGCCAGGACTCAGAAGGTGGAAAGATACATGTGGGATAATGTGCAGCTGATTCCAGGTGAGAGATGAACGTTGTATCGTACACCTTACCTGTTGCAAGAGGTACTGTTCCTCTGCCTCTGTGATGAACTCAGGGATGTAATAAACAGTGTGTGGGGCCTGCAATCAGAGAGAGGGTTATCATCACATCAACAAAACAAATCTTCAAGTCATCATTACTGTAATGCTTAATTTGCATATTTCCCTACAACCCACTCTTTTTTAAAGTTTCATAAAGTTTAACTGTTGTGGTGTTTGATTATGTATATGTTTTTAATTGGTTTGTATCACTGATAGATGTGGTGATTATATATATATAATATATACTGTATATATGCGCATGTTTGTTCTTGCACTGACCTGCTCCACACCTTGCCGTATTCTACCACTTCTCTTAATTACAACTACTTCCTGTATCTTGTATTTGATTGGACTCTTCCAGGATCCGTGTTCACGGTTTTTTTTTAATTGCTCTTATTTGAAATCATTCTCCTCCACTTAGCGTACTCGCTATACCTGCTCACAATGGACTTGACTCGTAAGAGCGAATGTTTTTACCATCAGTTAACTGCTCTCAGTCGAATTATTTTAATTTGATCTTTGCCACTGATTTTACTGTACTATATAATTGCTCTTCTCTGTAATGTGATATTATGTTGTGACTAATGTAACATTTTATAATGTGATATTTTGTAGCAGCTAAGTTGCCCTGGATAAGGCTGTCTGCTAAGAAATAATTAATAATAATAATAATAATAATAATAATAATAATAATAATAATAATAACTAACAATAAAAACTATTTTATTTGTCACTACTTGTGTACTTTTTAATGCATGGGTATTTACTTATATATCAAATAAGATCTTACAGGAATGGGAATGAGACTCCTGTTGCACAGCCGTTTCACCCATTCCAGGTTTTACTAGCAGCTTGATTAGCCCCAGTGTCTAAAGGTAACAAGCTCAGGTGTGTCTTACTAAACCCCTACTAAAACCAGGAACGGATCAAACTGCTCTGCAATTGTCTCCATTGCTGTCTTATCTTACCTGGGTCACCAGAAACGGCTCCAGCTCTTTCAGTCTGGCACAGTGTTCCTCTTCCATTGCGCTTTATTGATGTCTGCTGCAAAACAAAGTCAGAGAAAACAGGGAGAAAATGCTTTACCTACTGGCCAAAAATAACAATGCATTTAACTTTACAAAATCTGCAGGCAGCAGCCTTTAGAAATTGCACTGCCAGCAAAAAAAAAAAAAAAACCCAACACTAAAAGATTGACCACGGTAAGTCTCCAGTTCTCCCAGCTCTCCTAGGGTGCTCTTGTGTATTTACCATGGTTTGTCTTCTAATATGCTTCCCCACACCTCTGTGCTTTACAATGCTTCCCTATGCTTTACCAGACCTCTCTGTGCTTTACAATGCTTCCCTATGCTTTACCAGACCTCTCTGTGCTTTAAATGCTTCCCTATGCTTTACCAGACCTCTCTGTGCTTTACAATGCTTGCCTATGCTTTACCAGACCTCTCTGTGCTTTACAATGCTTGCCTATGCTTTACCAGACCTCTCTGTGCTTTACAATGCTTCCCTATGCTTTACCAGACCTCTCTGTGCTTTACAATGCTTGCCTATGCTTTACCAGAACTCTCTGTGTTTTACAGTGCTTCCCTATGCTTTACCATGCTTTCACTGTGCTGAGCTTTTTAGTAAGAGGAAGTTTTAGCGAGGTATGGTAATGCATATTAATAAACATGGCAAAGTCTGGTAAATGCATAAGGTAACTGTCAAAAATACCGTGGTACACTGCAGCCTTACACGCAACTGTGACTATTCAAGAAAGAGTTCCCAGATACTGTATAATTTAGTTATAGACAATATGCGACCTAGTTGAACACGCTATTAATTAGTGAATATAATTATTCAAGTATACAGTACCAGTGAAGTTGACATACACACGATCGTTTTGTTGTTTACAGTAATATGGACGCCTCTCAATAAACGTGTGCGTGGCTACGTTTCATTCAGCAGAATTCACAGACAGTACCTTCCTGGAGCAGTTTCGTCATTTCAATCCGCGTCTTCGAGGGGGCATGTTGAACAAACAAGACATTCAATCTGGGAAAAAAACGATGTGGATTATAGATTTAGCACGAAACCACACACAAAAAAAAAAACAAAACGGGAAAACTACACCTGGCACGGCGAATCCACTTCCTCAATTCATGTTGGGGCAAAGCTCACCAGCCAATCAGATCAACAGGGTTCTTCACCTTCGCCAATAGCGTGTCTCCCAACGTGGGCTCTTCTATTTGTGTTGACCAATAGCAGGTTGTGGAGAGAAGCAGGGGTGGGGCTTTGATATGGTGCGATTTCTGCCCCTAGTGGTGAGAAGATTGAATGATAATCGATTGTTTTGATTGATACGCGTGTCCACTGAGGTGTTTCCTGATCGATAGTGCAAAGTCTTTGATCTGTGTTATGCGTGTCCCTTCCTGATCTCGCTAGACATTAGCCTCCTGCTGTTAGCAAAGGAGTTTACTAATCTGCTTGGTCAGCGCCAGACAACAGGACGACTGTTTTTATTCAGAAAGATCATAGGAACACAAAGTCGGGGGGGGGGGGGGGGGGGGGGGGGGGGGGGGGGGGGGGGGGGGGGGGGGGGGGGGGGGGGGGGGGTGGGGGGGGGGTGGTGGGGGGGTGTGGGGGGGGTGGGGGGGGTGGGGGGGGGGGGGGGGGGTGGGGTGGGGGGGGGGGGGGGGGGGGGGGGGGGGGTGGGGGGGGTACGCAATAGGGGGTGGGGGGGGGGTGGGGGGGGGGGGGGGGGGGGGGGTGGGGGATTCAAAAAATACATTGCTCTTTTATAACATGCGTTTCTTAAATAACCTTTCATATGCTTTAAATATTTACACAATGTATATGTTATTTTTAACCCTTTAAGATAGACAAATAATTTAATGTTTGTTCAAACGGTTTCTTCTTAAAATGCATTTGATCGACTCAAGGATGAGAGGAAGGAAACGGTCCATTTGGAGCAACCGATTCAATTTTAAACCCGGTTTCGTGCACCTCTTTGCAAAGTTACAATAACCTGCATTTCTATCTGTCTGGCACATATAACAGCAACACAGTTACACACAACAGGATAAACATGTTTTCATTCATCGGCTAGTTAAAAATTCAGCAACTGCAGCACATTTTTCTACTTGGATAGTATTAATGCACAACAAATCCCAATTTTAGTCAACGGGGGGGGGGGGGGGGGGGGGGGGGGGGGGGGGGGGGGGCGGGGGGGGGGGGGGGGGGGGGGGGGGGGGGGGGGGGGGGGGGGGGGGGGGGGGGGGGGGGGGGGGGGGGGGGGGGGGGGGGGGGGGGGGGGGGGGGGGGGGGGGGGGGGATACACTCCTAATGGATTTATTTATTTATCTATTTATTTATTTAAGATAAGCAAAATCTTTTCGTACAAATGCAGCAGCTGTAGTTATTAAAAAAAAAAAAAAAAAAAAAAAAAACCATCGAGCAAAAAAAAAAACAGGTTAATTTGCAATATAATAATGACTTTGTTTTTTTTAATATTGTATTTATATGTATGGGTTCACACAAATAAATCGACCAAACTAATGTTTGAGATAGATTACCAGAATGAATTAAAACGATAACTTTGAACGATACATTTGAAATGAGTCCTCCCTTAAAATAAATAAATAAAATAAAACACATTTAGTTTGTATTCCATAAATATAAAATGGTTTGCTTTTGAATGTACATTATGATATTTTGTATAGCCTGTTAGATTCTATCGGGTTTAAGTATATACGTGTGTGTGTGTGTATATATTACAGTAATGCATCATAATTCAAATTCATTTCTTACATTTACAATAGTTTAAATCGTCACAAATAAATAAGATGAAACGTATTTGTCTCCCTTCATCAGTTATCTAATATAAATGATCATTATATATTTTTTTTGTTTGAACCAAAAAGCGAATCATCTTTTATCTTTATTGACAAAGTTCTGCGTCTATTTGAAGAAGACACAGTAATAAGTTTAATCTTATTGGTCTATTGTTATGCAATAAACATGCCTTTTAATGAACACAATGGCTCTCGTCGTGAACTTTGCCGCGGTGACAGATCCATTAGCCCCGGTGTCTGGAGTTTTGTGTAGTGAGAAACGAAGCGCCGGTACTGCTCTATAAAACCAAAAACTCAAGACGAACTTTAAGATCGCACAGCCCAGAGCTCGGTTCTCCACAAGACTCGCTGCGCTCTTTCCCACTTTGCAGAAAGTGGATATAGCTCAAAACTTCAAGAAAGCTGGATTGATAAGACTTTTTTTGGATAAAGAACCTGACACTGAAAAAACAAACAAAACAAAAACTAGATTTTTTTGTTTTTCTTCATTTAAAGACAACATGCAAATAACCGAGACCTATCCCTTCAGCATTGACAATATTTTGGGATCTACATCAAACTGCAAGGGATACGCGTGTAACTCCGTCACCGCTCCGGTGTATCCGAATGCAGCCTGGGAGCATCTCGTCTACCCGCAGCCCGGCTGCAGCGGTTACCCTGGGTATTACTCTCCAGCACCGGCGCCGCTCGTCCCGCTGCACCACGCAGCCGTCTACAGCCCCGCTTACCGGTACCCCGGGTATGCAGGATATGCCGCCGGCTGCGGACCATTCAGCTATCCTCAAATCACGGATCTTGGAGTTGTTCAACAAGATAATCTTGATCCAGAAGCGGGTAAATATGTTTTATGCCCTACATTGTATTATTATAATTATTATTATTATTATTAAATTTAGCATCATGCGGTGTTCTTTTATAGTAAGCCATTCTGCATTTGCATATCAATTAACATTTATAACACTTTGCTTTCCTCTTGATATCGTATTATATTTTTACTTTTTTTTGGCAGCTCCAGCGGTGTCTCTGGTATCCAGTTCTGAACTCCGCTACTTGTCTCAGATCATCAGCTGTCGGAAGCGGCACCGAGCTCGCACGGTATTCACGGGAAGACAGACCGAGGAAATGGAGCTTCTTTTCGGCCGCACCGACTATCCCGCCCCGGCAGAACGGGATCGCCTGGCCAGGAGAGTCGGGCTATCAGTGGAGACCATCCGCGTAAGAGACCTTAAATTTACCTGCCTCATCACTCTGAACCGCAAAATAAAAAAAAATATAGACCATTTAAATTAAGCTATCATCATTCTACCCGAATTGTGTTGATATTTATAACATCTAAAATAGAAAAATATTTAGACCTATAGTTGGCTAAACACACACACACATATATATAAGTAAGAAACCTATTCAAATATTAGTTATTGCTGTTTATTGTTAAAATATGCTTTATTATATTATACATAACATTGTAAATTGTTCTTTAAGACCATATGTACATTAGACGATAAAGGAACTGTGTATTAATAAATTGTATTCCCCCCCCCCCCCCAACCCCAGGTTTGGTTCAAAAACCGTCGCGCACGCAGAAAGAGACAAGGCTTGAGACCCAAGTCCCGCAACATAGCGCACAAAACTGCAGAGGAATCCGACGACGAGGCTTCAGAACCTGGCAAAGAGTTGACGGTTTGATCGGAGAGCAATGGATGTATGCCAGCCGATGTCTTGGACAAATTCCGGGAGGCAGATGGGCTTGAGAATATTAACCAAACGGTCAAAACTGAGTTTGTTCCACATATCTGGCTCCAAGCACTAAAGAAACAACTTTAACTGAATTGCTATAACGTCAACCAAATCGTGTTCCAAAAATGTTTTTATTAAAAAAAAAAAAAAAAAAAAAAGTAAATTTTAATATAGTAAAACAAAAAAACTACCGATAAAACGTAGTCAATAAATAACTTGCTATTTTTTGTCAAATTTTTGGTATTATTAAAATTGTTGGTTGTAATAAGACAAAACATAAAATAATAACGGTAATATTTAAAACATGACATATTTTTACAACAGATGTATTATAATTTATTTATTTATTTTTTAACCGCAACGGAATCTTTCAGTTGTCTATTTTGGTGAAATAATAAATATATTCATGATATATCCTCATTCATTTAGCGTGTAAAGAGTTTGCTTTTACACAAGTATCTAATCCTGCACTGACCCACTGGGGCGATACTGATCATCACACGATTCCTCCCGTTTGAAAAATCACAAACAAAACACACCGATGACTGACACTGTTTATAGAGAACGCTCGCATTTAAAAATTGAATTGAACATTTTTTACAGGCCAGTTGGATGATTAACAAACAAATTAGAGAGACCCAGAAATGAAAATGAACGACCACTTATTTATAAAAAAAAAAAAAACACACAAATTACTTTATTAATAATAACAACAACAATATTATTAAATAAAACAATTCTATTCATGCTTAAATGGATTTGAAAAATACAAATCAAAAGCAGAACTAAGAGCATGCAGTAGTAACGAGTCAGCTGTAGTATTTATTTTTAATTATTAAAAGACACCAATACCCAATTGTCAGACACAGCGGCTTCAAACCTGGTTCCAGGAGACCTAGTTTGAGGTTTGTTGTATCAAGCCCCAAGTCTCCCCTGGTGTGCCGTGCAGAGGCCTGAAACCAAGTCCCAAGCCACGAAGTGGCGTCATGTTCCTTCCGCTTAAGAATCAAAAGATGACGTTCTGAAACTGGCATAGAATTCAATAATGCTAATGCAAGGGTTTTAAAAAATCAATTTAAATGGCTAATACAACAGGCTAAACGGTACATTAGGGTTGTAAGCCACATAATGTGTACAGATGAGCCAAGCAGAGCGACTATGCTAGGCTTGTATTGTAAAGGGGAATATTAAAACAGAGGATGCAAAAAAAAACAACCAAAAAACAGGGACTATCACTGATTTTCAGGGACAGTTGAGAGGCATGTCAAGCCATGGCAGGTATTTTAATGGGACCAGCTGTCTTAAGAGCCAATAGACAATCATTTTACACAGCGAGAACCAACAACTTGTGCTCTTACCAGGGAGAAAAACAAAAACACTCACTGTTACACACTCTATTGCAGTCAAACATTTTCCACAACCGAAAAGATGTGGTATATCCATTTCCTGAAGGCAGACATTACAAAAAATAAATTAGATAAAAATATAAAAAATAAAACGAATTAGCAACACATATTTACAACACCACAGCGTCTATTTTAGTGGTCCGAGCAAAGGCAGATCTAAATACTTCTGTATTAATTCAGCTAGAGTTTAGACACCCTCCTAGTAACAATACTGGATAGAATGAAAAATACAATGGAATACGGTCCACCAGAAAATACCAGGTTTATAAAATCAGTGATGGAAGCAAGGCTCCTATTGCACAGCTGCTGCTCCTAATCCAGGTTTTGTTATGTGCTTGATCAGCCCTGGTGTAAAAGAGAACAAGCTCAGCTGTGTGTCATTAAAACACACAGTAAGATCAGCAATGGATCACACTGCTATGCAACGGAAGTCCTACTTAACTTCCCTGTTAATTGTAGGGTATGAAGATCTGCCGCGATTTAGATAATTGAAACACACATGAATAAAACTGCCACGTGCTTGAAAAGAGGAGGTCAAGCTGTAACTGTTGAAACGAAGCCCGTGTTCGATAATCAAGCACACGCCAAGATCTTTTCAGTAATCCCAGATGTCAGTCTTACTGCTTTGGCCATTTTCCCTGGTGTCTGCAATCGTTCGAACAGACAAACTTCATTCTATTAAAATCATGTGACAATGTAACCTTTCAACTCCAGACAAGCTCAAAGCCAGGTAAAGTCAGGTTTAGAGAATAATAATAATAATAATAATAATTCAGTACGGAAGCTCCAGAACTCAGAATACAGTAACGTGAAAGAACAGCAATCAAAAGAGGACATGCTCTAACCTTGAAAGAAACCAGGACAAACTTGTCAGTCAAGCATGCCTTTGAAAACGCAAGCGATGTAAACGTAAGACACGTTCGAAGCACTTCTGAGCAGTGTACAGTAGAAATTAATAATCCCATCTAACTACTTTGCACAAAGACAGTCTTCGCCAAAAAAAAAAAAAAAAAAAAAAAAATGGAAAAACAAAACAAAAAACCCTCAGGTAGATTTTGGAAGCTTGTTTTTGCTGTGGGCAAACATTAAATTGGTCAGTTTGGAATTAATTACATAAAGGGGATTAACAAGAGGGCAAGCACTTGTGTTCTCCTAAAATGTTTCCCTCCTTATCTAAAAAGATAGCTTATTAGTTTCCCTACAGTTCACTTCCTAACTATGACTTATATTATTGCACTGTATGCAATTAGCTACAATATGCGACACAGTGTTTAGAGATATGCTTTTAAAAGCAACTATCAGAATGTTATAGTGTATGTATTGCTTACTGGATTGGTATCGGTCTCAGTCATCACATCCTGGTAAATGTTTAAAGGCCCGCTCTTTAGAGCTCACAGATTCAGGACTCACCAGCAAGTGCAGCTGGGACACCAGTGTGACGTCGACCCTGTGGTCACACATTGGTAATTTGATTAAACTCAACACTCCCCCCCCCCCCCCCCCCCCCCCCGGTGGATGCGAGAAGTATCACACACGTTTTACATGGTATTTCCTTGATTGGACACACCCGCTATAGAGTGACGTACCAGGAACTCTTTTTTTTTTTTTTTTTTTTTATAATCTTAAAAACGTTGTTATTAAAAATGCACTGAAACCTGGGAAGGTATTACGGCATTATCAAAAACGAACTTAAAACGTACATGGGACCTTTCCAAATGAACACGCTTGGTTAGTTGTTTAAAGTGCTGGAAAGATTAAGGATTTCCTTTTAAAAAAACAAATAAATATATATATATAGCAGGGGCTGGTGTGGTTAAGTAACTTGTCTTGGTCTTAATATTAATAGTTTTCAAGAAGATTTGCCTCCGACAGGATAAAAAAATCAATAGGATACTTTTGCTTTGACTTATTTTCTAACAGCAAACCAGAAAAAGTACACAAAGGTAATACAAGCACCCCTTTGTCTGGGAAATGCAGGAGTCATAGGAGACAAAATGCAGGGCGTTCTGGGTACAAGGCACTCGGATTTGCTATAGGACTGAGACCACAGGGATTCTACGGCAAGTAATATATCACGGCAACAGTCTTGGTTGGTTCTCCCGAAAAGCAGAAATGAAAGACGGTCACCGAGAGGAAGAGAGAGAGAGAGGGAGAGTGGTTAGGACTGCATCTCAGCTCGGACCATCCAAGGAAACCAACAACAGAACAGCAATCTGAAGAGAAACACACAGCTGAGTCATTATGCAAGCAGTGATCACACAAGCAAAAACTTTTTTTAACCTCTATAACACATCGTTATTCATACTTTTCATTTCTGCACACTGCAGTTATACCTCCTTTCAAACCTACATTAAAAAAAAAAAAAAATAAAAAAATCAAACTATATCCATCTCTGCATCAACATATACAGCCCTGCTACCCCCGCTCCCCTCCCCTCTCCTCTCCTCATCTACCTGGAGAGAGAGCTCTCTGAAGCGATATCCTTGGGGGTTCTCACTGCGGCAAAGTTACGCTTGGGCTGAGACACTGCAGGAAACAGGGAAGGAAAGAACAAATTTGGAAAGAATACTAGCTAAACTGGAACGGGAGAAGGATTATATAAGGAGAGAGTAAAAAAGGTCAGTGTAGATTAAATTCGTGTATAGTTTCCAGGGTAGCTGATTAGAAACAGTGGGGTGCACAAGGACTGCACTTTGTTTTCTATCAGACTTTTCTCCCGAAAAAGATCTTGGAAGCGAGCACTAAAGAAAGTAAAACTGAACGACTACAAGGCAACACCTTGGCAAGCATTTATAAGCACGCATTCAGTAGGGAGATCGGTCGCCATTACCATTGGGATCAAGGCTGATTGCAAAGAACGATCAACTTTTCTAAAAGGAAACATTTACATGCGTTTTCAATAGCGATCGTGCAGCATTTACAGGGTTAGTTACTGCAGATTCCCCCAGAATCTGATTTGCACTAATCTTAGATTACCGAAGGTAAAATTAGTTAGAGATTAGTGTTAAGCGGGGTCTATGAAAACCAGACATTTTACGTATTATTATAGACATGTGTTTACCAGCTGGGTGAGAATGCTGCTGTATATTAATACTAATTTTACAGCCTTGACACTAGTATGTTACTTACTGTCATACTTACTAGTTACTTGGTGGACTTTCTTAACTAGTGCGTCGTCACTTTGAGAGTCTTTGGGACCGCCAAGTCTACAGAGAAAAAAGGGTTCAAATTCAACGTCAATAACGGTCATCCATGGTATGCCATAAAACATGCTAGTCAGTCAATACTTACCATTTAACAGATGACTGAATTTTATTAAAAGCTATTTAGACTGTATGAGAAAATTACAGACAAAAACCTTATCAAATCTGAGCCCGATTGGGTGCGAGTCTAAAGTAATGGGGACAATAAAAACAAACAGATGCATGCAGCAACTCGTAATTTCCTTTCAGTAGTATTTAAAAAAAATCTATTGATTAATGTGTTGATTTCAAAACAAGAAAAGTGGTCCTTCCTTCTCCTTTACAATTGAGCACCAACCGCTGGCAATGAAAGGATTTATTTAATAACCTGCTGGTAAATACTTTTTAAAAAGGTAATTAAGAGCGTGAGTTTCTGCACACCGCTAAATACAAAACGCTGCACTCACCTTTGCACTCGAGAGGGGGGCGCGAAGACCCCGTGCTTCGGCAGGCAGGTAAAGTACCGGACCCCAAATACAGAACCGTCGTGCTTCCCAGTGGGCACCTCCAGTTCCACACCAAACCAGTAACCTAGAAAACCAGACCAGTATAGTTAGCAAAGCTAGCGACACGATTCCAGGGGGGCACTAGTTGTATAAGGAGAAAAAAACGAAACCAAAAAATACCAAATTATAATGTTTAAAAAACACTTCATTCAAGTGCCTGGAAAAAGAAAAAGTTGTTTAATTCTGGCTTAGTAACTTTATCGTGTGCATCCCCCCTGTGGAGAGCTTGACTCGAATAATCAAATTCTGCAGCTCTACTGGACAATTCCTACTTTGCTGAAGGCTCAAACAGTTCCCAAAGTAAAACCACAAGAAACGAAGGCAGGCAGACATACGTTTTGGCTAGCGCCCTCTTCAGTCTGAAGCGGTCTACAAAAGGGACTTTGTATTACTGTGGTTTAACTGCCTTCCCTGTACAATAAATAAACATCTTTCGTATAGCCGTAGAATTCAGGTTGGATGTTTAGAATTCGTGGATGATTTCGTCTACGACTTTGCTCAGTCCCTACCCGGAGCAAAATCCGTCTTCCCGTAGAAACGGACGATTCCTTGCTTCTGCCCGGCGACCAGAACTTTATCCCCCAGTTCGATCTTTAACCCTTCGCAATCCAGGCTGCCCACCGACAAGGATTTCGTCCGCAGAGCTGCAAAAGACGAGAGGAACCTCAGAAAAACTTAAAGAAGGAAAAAAAAAAAGCCATAGAAAACGGCCACACACTCTACAGACTATCCAAACCAAGACTCTGCATGAATTCTAGGTCAAGCTGAAGTTAGTGTGAAATACGGGCAGAGACACAAACAGGACTGCCTTCATAAAATCGCACCAAATTCTGAAACTATGACAGCTTGATGAGTGGCTCTGTAGATAGAAATGGAATAAAAAGGCATTGTTTTGCAGTATTTTTGTATTCTGTTATGTTGCTATGCTTTGTTCGTGTGATCTTTTTCTACTATTCTCAATGCAAAGGTAAGCTTGTGGAAAGTTACCGATAAGGACACCTTTCTTTGGGTAGGATATATGGAGGCTGCTGGCATGCTGCATTCTCCAGTTGTAAGCTCTCATAGCAGTATATAAAGCAGGGTATGTGTGTCAAACACACAAATTGCGAGTTATTAGAAGGACCAAAAGGATTTCAAGCTATACTGGAAAACAGTTACACAAAAAGAATGATGTAACCACAAGGTTTGGTACGTTTGGACCGCTTGTTGCACCAGAGGAATGAAGATTGGCACACGCTGTTGTGTCTCAGACACTGGTCGTTGTGCGCACACACACACACACACACACACAAAAAAAAGCCTTTCGCCTGCATTGCGATTTTGCTGTTTAACAGAAGTGCAGTTGGTATGCATAACGGAGAATGAGACCAGAGTGGAGGATCTCACCCTTCTTTCTGTCTTTCTCTTTCTTCTCCTTCTTGGTCTTGCTGGTGACATGGGAGAAGACCATGCGGGGGGTCCTGGGGGTGGAGGTCACGGAAGACGGGGTCTGGTCTGTCACGACCTTGCTGATTTTAGACAGCGGGGCAAAGATCCCTGATGAGAGACAAAGCAACACAGTCTTAACCAACAAGGTCATGCATACAAGTGACAGAACAAATAGAATCAATGCATTCACAGCTACCGATAACCCCACAGTGTGCAAATTTGTTAGAACTACTTGATTTGTCACGTCTACCTGCATGGAAACCTCAGGGTGCAAGAATTTCAATCTTCAGTCAGTAAAATCAGTGATCTAAAAATAGGCACTCACGTTAAAATGTTAACCACTTTGTGCTTTAAAATTAGGCCTCTTAAAACATCTTCTAACAAATCTCCTGCATTTTACCATCTGTGGCTATGTGGTCCTTTTCTCTTTCTATTCTAAATGAATGGCACGTGTGACTGATTAAAGTCGTCAATTAAATGAGACAATCGCTCATTTGACCTATTGACAGATTTTCAGTTCCAGTGGTTTGATTTCATACACACAACAAATCAAAACTACAGAAGCAATGGGGGGTATTCCGATACAGAAGCAATGGGGTGCTCCGATACATTTACACACTGCTGCAGGGTGTAGTGGGGGAGCGTACCAAGTTTGGGGGGGCAGATAAAGTAGCGGACCCCGCCCACGCTCCCATCGTTCTTGCCCTCTGGCTCATCCAGCTCCACTCCCACCCACTGACCGCTGGCGAACTCCGTGGTCCCGCAGAAACGAAGCGTCGCGGTCTAAAACAGAAGACGCAGTGAGACAGGGGAAAGGAAGGCGCCACTTACAGGAAGCAGGTTTCTTAAATGGATTTCTACTAGTTACACAGCAGGGATGGAAATAAAACCCCTACTGCTTAGCACTTTCACCGTTCCAGAATTACCAAGCTTCATTAGCCCCAGTGTGTGCAGGTCTGATTAAACTCACAGTTAAACCAGGAATGGATCAAAACGCTGTGCAATGGAAGTCACCCCTGCACTGTAACTAAGGCTTGCAAAGAGACGCTTCTATAACTCAGTGCTATAAAACAAATGTTTCCTATAAAATGCGTTTCTGTCAGAACTGCACAACTAAGACCCAGTCAGTGAATAGTAAATGCGCAGTGCCAAGAGAGAAGAATTTTTACCAGGAACTTTACCTTTAAGTTAAAAATCTAAAATCAGGAAGTGGCCAAAGTTAGGTATTCCGCTCCTGGTCTTTGTTCTAACCCTGTTTTAAATTTCCACCGGGACCCTAGAGTTGATCATCATCTCATTTTACTTGTAAAACCTGAAGTGGAATACTGGCCCTCCAGGACTGGGATTGGACACCCTTGATCTTAATAGCCAGTTAATCCCCCCCCCCCCCAAAAAAAAGGCATCATGCTGGATTTCTGGAAATGTGATAACTATTATATTGTTAGTTACTCGAGTTCAAAAAATTGTTGTAAAAAAAAAATCAAACAGTTCAAACTGATAAAATGGATTACCTCTGTGACGGAAACACACTAAAATAATGGCGAAGCATCTCACCCACCTGCTTTACGTGTGGCACCAAAGTAGTGACATCACTGCACGGTTTTGGGGGAGGCTATAAAGTTTGGACAAGCGTGGAAACAACATTTTTTGGTATTTATATTAGTTTCTCAGACATTAAAATTACACACCACACACCGCAAGCACCTGCTGATTTGCATTCAGTTGTTACATTGTTGATTGTTCTTTACAATCGGCTGAACTTCACAAGGGTTGGGAGACAAATACACAAACTATTGGTTAGATGCAACCCTGTCTGAATTTAGCACCAGTTGCAAAGCAAGTAAGACTTCAGTTCTCTGTCTGGGTCATTCTGATATATGTACATATCTCCTGTCTTAAATGATTTTTTCATTCAACGTTTAAAATGTATATGCGTGTCGAGTTTGTCAGTTTCTTTTGCTGGGGAAGGGTTAACTACGAGACACTTTGAGCCCGGTTCTGCCAGGTGGGTTTGAGGAGGGCTGCCCTGCACTGGGCCGTACCTTGAGGTCGTCCAGCATCACCCGGTCTCCCAGCTTCAGCCCCAGAGAGGTCAGCATGAGGTTCCCTGGGATGTTGTCGTAGTTGGGCAGGGTGGCCTTGGGCAGGTTGCAGCTCAGAGGCACAGCGTCCAGCAGCAGCTGCTTCAGCTCCTTGGCCACCATGGCGGCCTCTGCCTTGTCCAGGGTCATGTCCATGGGGTCCGGAACCACATCAGAAGGGCCCTGACCCTTGCTGTTCTGTGGGGAGAGGGGCAGAGGGTCAGCTCACACCAGCACATCCCTGGCTGGAAACACAGTTGCAAACTAACTGACCGTTATTGAATCACCAATATTCTTATTGTCACCATTAATAGAAGAAATTTGCTTTTTAATACAAAAGGGCAGGAAATCTCTCTCTCTCTCCCTCTCATTTATTTCTCAGTCTCCTATATCCAAGGTGACTCACACGGGTGTTACAGGGCAGTACAGGGTTCGAATGCAAGATTAATATTTAAATACAGTGTAGTTTGCAGTAAATGCAAATAATACGACCACTAAAATACAATATGCAACAAGTTAGGATCACATCAAATTATATCTATAAATGGCATAATAGCAGTGCAATAGCGCAAGGACAGAGCATCAGCCGAGGATCCACCAGGCACTCACCAGGACGGTGGGGTTGGCACCGTGTTCCAGCAGACACTTCACAGCTCCCAGGCACAGGTTGGAGGCAGCGATGTGCAGGGCAGTCCCGTGGTTGAAATCGCTGCATGTGGAGTTCAGCACTGCACACAACACGCAACAGCGTCAGCAAGGAAAGAGAAGCTGTGCGCTATGCAAGACAAAATCGCTTGCACATTGGAATAAAACTCTTGTTGCACAGGAGTGTTCCCATTCCAGGTTTTAATGAGAGCTTGATTATGCACAGTGCATCAGTAACAAACATGTGTGTGTATATAGATAGCTAGATAGAGAGATATATAAAGACATTTTAAAAAGCTACAACTTTGACACCTTCTTAATATAGCATGGTAGAAATAACCAGGCAGACTAATACTGCTGTTTAATTAGACAGACAAATAATAAAGATAATTATAGTATATATATATATATATATATATATATATATATATATATATATATATATATATATATATATATATATATATATATATATATATATATATATATACACACACACATATATATATATAATTAGCCAAAGCTTTTGCATCACCTGGAATTTCAGGTTTAAGACAATTATTAAAAAAAAAAAAGAATATATAATTTAGATCTTTTATTTAAAATCAATAATCACAAGAAGTTACAAAATGATATCGCAAAAGTCGACCGAAAGCCAAAATAGTACTACAGTATTTCATGTCAGGTTTCGAAATGTTTTCATTTTTCCAATGCTTGTCAGCTTTTGAGTAAGCATGTGGAAAGCTACGAAGCGGTGTGCAATTCAACGTGTTCACGTAACATTATTCAGCAGGTTTCATTCGACTTCATGAAGCTAAATGAGTTCATTCTGCGGGGGGGATGCAAAACCTCTCGGCTGCAGCTGTGCAGTGTATTTTGTGTATTGTTAAATGCCTTGTTTCATGTTACCTCTTGGCTTTGACCCTTTCAGTAAGATCCTGATGAGCTCAGGTACGTCAAAGTAAGCCGCGTAGTGCAGCGCGTTCATGTTTGTCCAGCGGCTTCGCAGACCGACGTCAGCGCCCAGGGCAATCAGCCGATTGGTCAGCCTCAACGCTGCGGCCGGGTCACCTGCAGAGACCAGCAGGACGATGACACAACACAGTGACCAGAGACACTACCAACACACCTTCAACTAAAACCACACCACGGCTCGTCTGTGGATCTATTGGCTAATTTATAGGCAAATTAGTGATTGTCTAACTTAATTGATTACTTTAATTGGCCACACATGCAATCAATTTAAAATAGTAAAAGGAACACAGAGTCCCACATGCTAAAATACAGGAGACTTAAGAAGTTGCTTAAGATCTTTAATGAAAGCACAAACATTTTCACACACACAAGTGCCTACTGTTTCTATATCACTGAATCGGAAAATTGAAAATCTTGGAAATGTTCTATTTAATACGCACACTGTTGGATTATCAGTAGCTCTAATCGTATTACTTCTATTAGTTTATTTTTATTTCGAGACGTTGATGCTTCAGCTGTGAAAATTTCAATTGCGGTCGGTCATCGGTGCATTGAGACGACAGGCACTCCATCTAAATGAGGCTGCTTTTACCACCTACCAACGCCATGAGTGCCTGCCTTGCAGGCGTAGTGCAGCAGAGTCATGTCTGTGAGTCCGTCTCGATCGTTCACGTGGCAGCCTCTGTTTAAAATCTAAGGGGAAAGAAGAAGAAATAGAATTCAGCTTCTAGCTGGCTGCAGAAAAAGAAAGAAAACACTGCCCTAGACTTTAACTTCCAAAAGCTACACTGTCCGCAGTTGCCATTTGCTTTGTGTCGTTTCCTTCTTCAGACTCAAACGGTTATTTTCTTCTGCGATGGTGGGTTCCTGCCGAGACTGCTCTGGCACTGAACGGGGGCCAATCCTGTCAGTTTGCCACCATGATGCAGAAAGGCAGCCGCGAGCCCACGGGAACATTCTGACGTCATGTCAGAATCAGCACTAACTGCTTTAAATACTTCCAAAAGGTCACCAGAATGTGAAGACACAATCAGCAAGAAGGCATTAGCGAAGACAGCCCTGCCAAAGGTCCCCCGTCGCGTTCCAGACACAATAACCCTAAAATCCAATCTCTGTAACTGAATACCTTCAGAAACCTGCTGGAACATGTTAATTTAGGATAAGGATAATTATCGGAGCGACCAATCTTGCCAGGGCTTCTAACTCCCCAGACACAGAAGTCAAGAGGAATTTATTGCCTGCGAAATCAATAAAGCACTCTGACAATCAGGGGATAGAAGAGGCAGGCCACACACACCGCTGCGCTCCGCTCACTAGCCACAGGACTTTTAAGCTTAAAAATAAATAGAATAAATTGAGAGACTATACAATCTAATACTATCCAATTTTAAAATGTCCTTCACATAGGCATCACAGCATGCTTTACATACATGATCTAACCTAAGGGTCACGAACTGGAATAAACAATAAAACAGAAATTTCAGGGCAAACTTTGTAATGGAGCTGGGCTTTTTAAAAACATTAAAAAAGTACAAACAACATTTTAAAATTATTATACAGAGCTCAATTAGAACTAATTGTACAACTACTACCACTGCAATTATTGTAAAGGAAGAGACATCTCGTCCGCCGAAGCAGCGCCTTACCGATTGAGAGTGTTATGGCGTGAATTTCTAATTATTTGGCCAACCCTTCTTGCGGGCCCACCAATTGAAACAAAAGCCTGGGCTGTTATTTTGCTGTCCCTGCCCATGAGGAGTTGGGAAAGCTCAGCTTTATTGGATTTGCACAACACTCAAGGCCTGTTTTAATGGCTCACTACTTCTCCTAACGATGCGCAAGAGCCTGTGTGAACCCACTGATTTCCAGAGATTCATTTATTATGAAAACAGACGGCCAGCTTTCATATCATTACCCGACTGCCCAGAAAACACTCCAATATTAAACCAGACAAGGGGAGGGGGAGAGAGAGAGAGAGAGAGAGAGAGAGAGAGAGAGAGAGAGAGAGAGAGAGAGAGAGACTCATTGATTTTCTGCTTCATGAACAGTGTTTACGGTTTTCCTTGCAGACTGATTCACAAGAAGAGGCTTGCTACAATTTAGTTTCAAACCTCATTAGGTTTGGGTTGGATTACTCTAGATTGTCAAACGTTTTGGTTTTTAAAGCCTCATCAGTACTGATAACAAATCCCAAGGGTGATATGGAAGTTTAAAATAAAGATGCACTTGAATCACTTATCTGAGGATATTTTAGAGCGAAAAAACAGTACAAAACAAATATAAAAACACACAAAAGAATTTGCATTTTCTTGCAATTACAGATCATGTTTTGACTGTTTCTGAAACCATAGCAGCTATCATGTGCTATCTGTACAACTTTGGCTAAGAAAACAGCCTTTAAAGACCTTGGGTGCGACTTCGTGTTTCCCAGCAGGGAAAGGCAACAGACGTCAGGAACCCATTTCTCACTGACCTCGTTTCCAATGATGTCGATTTTGTGCTGCACCTGCTGCACCCACTGTCTGATGATACCAAAGAGCTCTGGGATGGTGGTCTGCGGGTCATGCAGAATTTCCTGGCAGGCAGGGTCGTTGGGGTCGAAAAAGGTGAAGGCTGCAAGCACAGGGAGACACATGAGACATACTCCTAACAAACCAATCCTCCATTCCCAGCAGAAACAAAACAGTCAGAGCACGGTTACCTCAAGCACATGCCTCTCCTGTCACCTTCCCTTTTTATGTTTGCAAATGTTTTCGTTTGCAAATCATTCGGTTCTTCGTGCAATGGCTTAAAATATTGGTGTTTCACAATTCTGACAAACCTGTAAAGATCGGTTAATTTCTTACACACAAATTGATATGGCCACAGCTGTCTCACGTTTTGTTATTAGGCACTTTTTTTTTTTAAAAAGGCACCACAACTCATCCTGGGGATAGTGCCACCCAGTGGCTAAATAATGTAACTGCTCCAACAACATGCAATCGTTCCAAACCCAGTTAAACTGCAGTCAGCTACACACGGTTACAAATCTATGAAGCAGTCCCTATTCTTGGAATCAGTCCTAAAATTCAAGGTGATGCAAAACTTTTGGCCAGAGCTGTAGACATCTGGATTTGGTCCATAAGAAGTAAACTGGGCATTTAAAAATGACTTTAATTCCACTATCGTGGGAGAGAACAGCTTACTTTTGAGAAAGCCAACCAGTGAAAAACAAACAATGTAGAGCGAAAAATACAAGCTACAGAGAGTCACAACTACAGTTACAAAATGACCACGATCTTTCATTCTCATCCAGTCGTACCGTAGTCCTTGGGGAGCGGTGCCGGAGCAGAGCGGTGCACCACGGGCTTCTTCCTCATCTCCACAACCGGGCTCTGAAATCCCGAGGCTGGCTGGGCGTCCTCCACTTCTACTGCGTCCTCTTTCGTCATCTTTACAGCACTACAGAAAAAGACAAAGAAAAAAATAAAAATTTGACGCATCTAGAACCCTACAAATCACAGATTCAGATGTCCCAAAAGGGCTGTAATGCTACACTAATGTTCTCATCCGTTGCACAGATTGATGTGCAGGTCGCAATACGATGTGTATCACGATATGCACCCGACATTACAACGCGGTCACGATATACAGGATAAAAAACACGTGGATCGCGATATGCAACACGGCGATTGTTCTGTTGGGCTACAGGCATGATGCTGAATAAGATCAAACGAGTCTTTAAATTATGTACTGTTTTGTTAAGACAAAAGTTAAACGAGTTAGTTTTCCAAACAAGAACGACCCTTTTTTGTCTGTCATTCTTTCACTTCGCCATCATTTCACACCGAAATACTGCAGTTTACATAAATGAACACACACACACACACACATAACCCTGAGACGATATACAGCGTCAACCAAACTATATTAGACAAGACCAGATCGGCATCTTAAAATCCATGTCAAGTCGCAGTGCAACGACAGGCAGCTAATTTCACAACAGGATTGAAAAATACCATTAAATTCTTAAAATAGCCCCCGCCCGCTTTCCTCCTCCAAAATTCAAAGCACCTGACCACCTTTTGATTTCACGTCATGCCTCACATATTGGAACTGCATTCTTACACAACAACATCTATTTAACCAAAGCAGAATAGTCCCACACGTTAACACATTGCGAAACAAGAGACAATGTTAATTAGCTACAGCCATCTATCAGTCTAATATTATATATTCCAATGCATCGTGGAATGCAGAATCGCCCCAGATCCGGGATTAAAAGGAAGGAAAAAAATAATAATAAAACACGCACAACAACAGGGGAACGACTCTCCTCCAGGAATTGTGCCGACATCACAATAACAGACCGATTCCAAATCAAAACAACGAAATCCTCAATAGGAAATCTTGACAAAACAAACGGTTCCAGCGATGCAGTCTATATGAACACACGCATCGCTATCGGAATGACCGCTACCTTGTTACTGTTATCCAACCCAAAGACACGATTCGATGTATCTATCAATGCATGCTCGGTCCCTTTGCATCTCCATGTTTTCAGCAACGGAAGCCACAGCACACACACACAGAAAGCCATCGCCCTCAGTTTTACCTTAAAATCGAGTACCACAGCTATGCTAAAATACACAACCCTATTTTTAAACAACGCACTTATTTGATGCATATTGCAATGGCCTTTACCGCCGAGATAAAAAAAAAAAAAACCTACCACAAGTGTTAGTTCACACTATTATTATTATTATTATTATTTCTTTTTCTCTCTGCCTCTTCTGTGGACGGAGCGCAGCGGAATCCGGCTGCGTTGGTTTCTTGTAGACCTCGCAGTCTGCGTCACTCTGACTCACGGAGGGTGCAAACGTGATTTTCATTCACCCCTCACAACACTACCCACCAGTCTCTGCTAGTCCAAGCACATTCTAGAAAGGATCAGGCTGGCCAACCCCTCACTTTGAGAAAGCCGTCATGCAAAACTAGCAGCCTTGTTTATGGTATAGTTTGCTAAAAATGTAACACAATGGTGTGTGTGTATATATATATATATATATATATATGAGTGGATGTGGGTGACTATATATATATATATATATATATATATATATATATATTATAGATATATAATAAATATATATATATTATAGTACAATAATATAATCATGTGTTCTTTGTATACAAAATTCTATATTTTAAGCACTTCGTTCATGACTTAACTGCTGACGATGCACTTTTGATAAACCTTTTATTTGGTTTCTCTAAAGGTTTACCTTTTTAATTCGGGTGCGTCTCTCGTCCAGGGAGATGTCCCTGTTCAGCCCCAGACACTTCGGATTCTCCAGGCTAGCTCAAAGCCAGATGCCCATACAAAGGTCACTGATATTACAAGGTGCTTTTTAAAGCACTCGGTGCGGAAGTTATTCGCTATTGATTGGTACTCGATTGTAAAGATGAGGGAAGGATAGTTGTTTTTTCTCTCTCAACGATTCGATCCAGTCCTGGTTTTACTTCGAGTTTAATAAGACGCACCTGTGCTTCTTAGCTGTAGACTGTGGCTAATCAAGCTCGTAGTAAAACCTGAAATGGGTTAAGCTGTCTAATTTCCATCACTAGTCCTATGATGAAAGCTGATGTAGGTTACAAGTTTGAATCGGGATGCAATGCGATTGTTTCTGTCGTTTGAGTCTGTTCCCTAGTACTCTCTCAGAGCACAATGCAGTATGCCAGGACTGTTCAACAATTCAGCATTATACTGTATGGCTCTTCTGTAAGCTATTTAAGGTTTTTAAAAAGGGTTTCAAAAGACTGCAAGGAGAAGTCTTAGCTGAGCAGTGAAAATGCTTCAATGCTGTTTTTAATCTGACCAGGAACCCAGTGAAGCGTTGACTGGGTGTACATGCCACGAATAAGTAATCTTTTCAGGAAACTAAACCGTTTCTGTTTTATGAACTCCCTGATAAATCGGCACGGCTCTTTCCTTTGATAATCCCACACGGTTGTACTTTACTGGAAATATAACCTTGAAGCGCTTTAGCTGCAGTACCTGTACTGATCCACGAGGTGGCACATCAGAGTCACGATTTCACTGTTGGAGCCACACACTAAACAGAGCAAAACCTGTACAATCCGGCATGGATTGAAATAACGTTGCCGGATTAGACAGTGTGCTGGATTATAGAAGGGGCTGTTACCAGAGAAGAAAGTAACTTTAAATTCTTACCGGTACTGTACAACTGTTCATCTCTGGCTGTGACATCTGTAAATTATTGTGAAATGATTGGAAATAGTAATATCATGATGTAATTTGTAAAGTTTATCTCACAAATACATTCACATCTATATATATATATATATATATATATATATATATATATATATATATATATATATATATATATATATATATATAAATTTAACACTCATATTTAAAAATGATAAAAAAGCATGACTCAATAATAAAAAAATAATCATGTCTTATAACAGAAATGTCAAGTACACATTCCTTTGAAAAAGAGGGATTTGAACATAGTGTATTTACATACATCCACACTATAGTTAAATACACACACTTCAATTCAAAAACAGCAAAAAGCTCTATATCCAAGGAGAATCAGGACCCTGCTATTTGAAGACGGCAGAAACCAAAACACAGTAGTTTTTTTTTTTTTTTTTTTTTTAAATAGCGAGTTATCAGTTTATCAATAACTTATTTATGTATTTATTTATTTATTACTTAATATTACTTTTGAGCAACAATAATACAACCCACACATCAAAACCCTGTGTTGCCTTTTGGTTGGTTGATCGACAGAAATACCAAAGGAAACATTTAATCAGTTTATTTTAGTGTTTGGAAACGAATAGTCACGGACAGTTAAATAACTAACATCCACACGCCCACGTAGGGTGAGAGTGAAAAACAGAAACAGATTTTACATCTAGTTCCCACATCTCTAAAAACAAAACTCTTCTCCCCTCAACAGTCGCCAGGTGTAAACCCCTTTCAAACAGTAGAAAGTTGAAAAGGTCATATTAGTAAAATTACTTGCATAAGATTTAACGTTTTAAGGGAGGCGTTTGCCTGCACACAGAGCCAGAATACAGGTCTGCTTTACCAGACCTCTCTGTGCTTTACAATGCTTCCCTGTGCTTTACCAGACCTCTCTGTGCTTTACAATGCTTCCCTATGCTTTACCAGACCTCTCTGTGCTTTACAATGCTTCCCTGTGCTTTACCAGACCTCTCTGTGCTTTACAATGCTTCCCTATGCTTTACCAGACCTATCTGTGCTTTACAATGCTTCCCTATGCTTTAGCAGACCTCTCTGTGCTTTACAATGCTTCCCTATGCTTTACCAGACCTCTCTGTGTTTTACAATGCTTCCCTATGCTTTAGCAGACCTCTCTGTGCTTTACAATGCTTCCCTATGCTTTACCAGACCTCTCTGTGTTTTACAATTAACTTACAACTTAATTAACTTATTAACCCCCACCATGAAACATATAAAAAGACAATAGGCCAGTTTACACGTGTGATGATTTCAAGTGAAATCGTCAATAAACATGAAACTTGGCAGGGAAAGCTCCTGAAAGTGTCCCAAAAAACGGCTTCTGTATTTTAACGTGGACGTCTCCATTTCTTGTGAGATTCCAGGAAAAGCTTGTGAAATCAAAAGAACACTACACATGTAAACATGTATTAAAAACAAACAAACAAACAAAAACACATTCCACACGGTAGCCGAGAGATTCCTGGAGGCAAAACAAACTGTTAACAGGAGTCGACCCCCGAGGCAAAAAGGTAGCATGTCATTTCATTGACATGTTGCTTTGACAAAAAGCCTTCAAGGCAGAATTCAAATGAATTATCTGATGGATTGTCTGGCTGGAGTAAAGGTGGCACCCCAGCATCGCTTGTTACATTTCTCTTGCTATCAAACGACGTTTGCTGTTCTGTCAAGTTGTTCGGGGATCAGTTGCCCTCATATCAACTCCTCGTTTGTTCACTAAATCTGCCTTAACTGAAGCTTTTCTGGAGAATCCGAAGGACTGAGACTGAACGTTCTTGTTCCAATCATGTGATGCCCCGCCTGCACTACATTTATACAGGCAGTAGGTGGGGCTGGCAGAGTTGAAAGGTCACGCCGCCACATGATTTGAAGGGAACGAGGAAGGCTATTCGTTCCCAGAGCTTCGGATTCTCTGGGCAACCTTAAATCCAGGTATAAGGCAGATTTAGAAAAAAAAAAAAAAAAAAGTATACTGAATACAGGAGCAACAGCACCCACATCCACTCAGAATGACTGGAGACCCCTGAAGGGTAACGCACGGTTAAAAATGACAATCACAGCAGAGAAAGCCTTTTACTAAAAGAACGATGGATGCGAATTAAAAACGCCGGCCTCTCAGCGGTAGCTCTCAGTGCACTGGACCATGACGCTGCCCTCTCCTGCTCCTCCAGTGCTGGGCAGGGGCAGGCAGTCTGGGCTGTCTGGGGGCTGTTTACGAGTGGAGATGTAGCAGAAGGACTTGCCCTTCCTGGCTCCGGAGTGGCGGTGCTGTGGACTGGAGGACGAGTTGTCGGAAGAGCTGTGGGACTCTGTGTTGGCGTCGAACTGCTGCTTGGAGGCAGACTGGTACAGGGGCCCGTGGTGGCAGTGCCCGTTCTCTGCGTCCCCTGCCCCCGGCTTGCTGGCGCCCCCTGTGGTGTTTTGCTGGACTCGTCCATCAGGTTTGCACCCAGGTTGCGCCTCTGCCATTTCTTCCTGATCTCTGACTGCACCTGTCAGCATACAGAAGAGAGGAGTCAGTCACACTCCTCTCCAGCACCTTGTTTCCACTAAGTTTATTTGCCTGCAGAGCTGTGGGGTCATTTACAATTATGGTAATGCACAAAGTAACAAGATGCAGAAGACTTCAAAGTCATTGTCTTCTCTCTCATTAGCGATAGCATTCTTCCATGGCAAACAAAGTGCGCAGAAGAGAGAGAAAGACCTACTAACTGGAGCAAAAGCTGCAACTAACGACAGCTAAAAGATGGTTTAAGATAATCGCGATCATCCTGACCATTTTTTGTAAAACCACCATAACCAACCTGCTAAAAAAAATAATACGCTTTCAAGTAATGGGTGCATATTCCTAACGAATTCTATCTGAATACCACAGGAATCGCACCTGAATATCCGATGCACTTCCTCGGAGTTCTGAAGCAATTCATTTGGAATTCAGCCCCTGTTAATTCATGTGCTTTTAATTACTGCATAATTATTCCAGGTTCCTTTGTAACAAATGATGTCGATCGCATGTATGAATGTGTGGCCATTATTTTTAAAAAAAGTGTTATAGAACAATTCCACAAATAAAAAGAAAGTTTAGTATTACAAAAAAAATATAAAAAAACCCAACATGTTTAATTAAAAAAAAAAAAAAAAAAGTGAGTGATAAATGGGGTGTGTTCTCCGCCTGCAGTTTGAATGCTGCTTGCCTCAGTCGTTTCCTGTTATCACCCGCCTGTGCTGTGTATTTTGGAGGGGTTGGGTTTGTGTTGTTCTTACCTCCTTGTTGATAAAACAGTACAGAATGGAAACCAACAGGCCCTACAGGATAAATGAGAAAGACTGAGAACAGGAACATATCCAGATCACACACACACGCACGCACACACACACACCCCTCCGCTAACCTGCGTCTTTATCCTCTAAAATAGTACCCAATTACAGCCCTGACCAAAAGTTTTGTGTCACCTACAATTTTAGGATTGAGACAATTAATTATGTATATACTTTTTTTTTTTTTTTTTTTTTTTAAAGAACATCATTTAGATCTAGGGTAATGCAGAACTTTTGGCCATAGCTGTAGAATGTACAAGGACCCCCCCCCCCCCCCCCCCCTTTCCACCTGGGAGACGTCATATTCGTACTGTGATGATGATGATTACCTGGAAGGAGTTGAGGAAGAGCTCGAAGAAGAACTTGACGTTGCGCAGCGTTCCTTCGACTTGCTCCTCTGTGACGAGAGCGAACACCACCTCATGAATCCCCAGGAGAGGAATGAGAATAAGCGTCGACTTCGCCAGCCTACCAACACACCAGAGACTGACTTGCACCACAACACACCAGAGAGACTTACAACACAACCCGACACAGCAGAGTGACTTACAACACAACCCGACACAGCAGAGTGACTTACAACACAACGCAACACACCAGAGAGACTTACAACACAACGCAACACACCAGAGAGACTTACAACACAACGCAACCCGACACAGCAGAGTGACTTACAACACAACACAACCAGCAGAGTGACTTACAACACAACGCACACAGCAGAGTGACTTACAACACAACGCAACCCGACACAGCAGAGTGACTTACAACACAACACACCAGAGTGACTTACAACACAACGCAACACAGCAGAGTGACTTACAACACAACACAGCAGAGTGACTTACAACACAACAACACCAGAGTGACTTACAACACAACACACCAGAGTGACTTACAACACAACGCAACCCGACACAGCAGAGTGACTTACAACACAACAACCCGACACAGCAGAGTGACTTACAACACAACGCAACACAGCAGAGAGACTTACAACACAACGCCGACACAGCAGAGTGACTTACAACACAACACACCAGAGTGACTTACAACACAACACACCAGAGAGACTTACAACACAACGCAACCCGACACAGCAGAGTAACTTACAACACAACACACCAGAGTGACTTACAACACAACGCAACACACCAGAGAGACTTACAACACAACGCAACCCAACACAGCAGAGTGACTTACAACACAACGCAACCCGACACAGCAGAGTGACTTGCACACCACAACTCAGCCTAGATGAGGGATGAAAATAAGATTCCCATTGCACAGGAGATAACACCATTCCTGTTTTTACTATGAGTTTGAGAAGACACATCTGAGCTTGCTACCTGTACACACTGTGGGCGATCACGTTAACTAAAACCTGGAATGAGTGAAACTGCTGTGCAACCCCCCCTCCCCTGGTGCTGGTGTGTATTTCAGGGCAGAACAGAAGTGATTACAATGTGATGTATTATTTGCAGGCACCTGTAGCACCAGAGAGAGAGAGAGAGAGAGAGAGAGAGAGAGAGAGAGAGGGAGGAGTCCCACCTGAATTTGTAATCCGTGTACCTCATCTGACGAGCTCGAAGCTTGGAGACGAGAATCTGTACAATCCGGACGAATATGAAGAAGTTGATCTGCAATCAAAAGAAGTTGTGGTTAATTTGGAAGGAAGGAAGGAAGGAAAAAGAAAAACAAAGTAGACATCATTTATTTTATGTTGTAACATAAAATAACATGTGGCAGAACTACAAGACACCCTGAAGAACACAGCACCAAGAAGCTGCACTCAACACTTCTGCAGGAAGGAATGGGGTGAAGGGCACCACACCAGTGATGCGGATTAGTGTAGATCGCAGAGTTACCAAATGCAGTACAACTGCTAGATGTACAGCAAAAGAAAGAAACATAAATTTACCAGAATAGCTAGCAGTATAGGGGAGCGTATAATCCACCAATAGGGCATGTTCTCATTTACTTCCCAGCACCTTAAAGACAAAATAAAATAAGTGTTGCACACACAGCATCCCTTCATGTACGTGTGTCGTGTTCTTTTTTTTTTTAGTGACTGTTCCAGACTACATTCAGCTATGAAACTTCTTTTGCAAAGTGAATATCTTCTCTCTTAAGTGGAGGGAACTTGGTTTCAGGAGTTACAAGGTTTCAGGTCGCTGCACGGCACACCAGTGGAGACTCCGGGTATGACACAGCAACCTCAAACTAGATCTCCAGTTGCTATGCCAGACAGTGTAATCATAGTCGATGCGCATGCAAATTCATTTGTGTATGCCTAAGGGGCCAAATACTGCCAGGAGACTATTTGACAGAGGCTGTATTTGGTATAACACTTTGGTATAGCTTACCCGATGCATGCAAAAATGTAACAAAGAGACAGACAGATGTGCAGGCAGACAGACAGACACCCGCCCCCCCCCCCCCCCCACACAGGTGCATACTTCATCTACTGAAAAGGTGTATTGATTTGCACATGCTGACTGTCAAAGACATTCAGTGGAGACATTTAAATGAAAATACAACCATATGCAGGTTCTCATAAAACAAGCCCCACAAATTATATGCTGGTAAAACACAGGACGCAATATTGTGTTTGTGGTTTGAGACTATTTTACAGCTACTATTACAGCCTCTTAATTTCTCGTTTAATTTGAATTCCTATTGCCATGTGTCAGGCTATTACATTATGAAATAATTGCAGATCGTTTGAAAAAGATTAAGCAGCCCAACCATTCCATCCTCACTGCTGCTGGATTCGGAGCCTTTGAGGATACCTATGCAATTCAACAAGCAAGCAAGCAGCAAATTCATAGAAATCATAATTAAGTGGACTGGCGCTTGTGAAATCTTACTTACTGAATGTCTTCGTAAAGGTGTCTGACCACAACCCAGGGAACTACAAAGAAAACTGGGGTTCCTGAAAACACAAAAACACCAACACTTTCAAGCTCTGTTCAATGGTACACAAAATGCATGACTGCTTGGCTGATCAGTTTGTTTAGATTAGCAGGTCTGAAGTGTCTATATGCACACCAGCTTCTTCCCTCCTTGAAGCTTACTGGTCTTTGAAATGGTCTCCCCAGCTGAGGAACAGGTGTGCTCACCCCAGCCAATGAACAGGTAGCCTCTGAAGTAGCTCTTCTCTGAGAACACCATCACCACCAGCAGGTTGTGCAGGTACAGCCCCTCCACCAGCAGCCAGTAGTAGTTCGCACCAACACAATACTGCATGAGCACCTGGGCCAGCCTGCAGCCCGTCAGAGCCTGTCCACCAGGGGGAGACAGAGAGACAGTCAGCACACACAGGGGCACAACAAATAAAACACGTTTTCTTGTCCTGTTCTCAAAGGAGTTTCATTCTTTGACTAAAATACTGAAAGTGTCCCAGTGCGTCTGCAGATACCCGATTGCTCAGCATGATGGTCGGGTCCCGGTTGTCTCTCAGTTCTCTGGTCTGTCTCAGCAGCAGCGCGTCCCTCGTGAGGATGGAGATCGCTCTCAGCATGAAGGAGGCAAACAGGTTGCTGTGGATGATGTTCCGAGTGCACCTCAGCTTTCTGGGGAGAGATGAACACTTTCACACATTCCAGGCTTCTTCTGTGCTGGATCCATGTTTCTGGTTTTTACAAACATGTGGACCCGCTATGTCAATCAATCTATCGTATATAGCGCCTTTCACAGTGGACCACCATCAAAGTGCTTTACAAGATACGAGACTAGGGTGTGTGAGCTGTGCATCAGCTGCAGAGTCACTTACAACAACGTCTCATCTAAAAGACAGAGCACAAGGAGGTTCAGCGACTTGCTCAGGGTCACACAGTGAGTCAGTGGCTGAGTTGGGATTTGAACCGGGGACCTCCTGGTTACAAGCCCATTGGTCAGTGGTATTAGAGACAGGTTTCAGTGTGAAGGATTGGGGCATTTACCTGAATGACAAGAGGATTGCGAGTGCTAGCGTCAGAGCTCCGAGAGACAGTGAATACCCAACTGTGTACATGACCCGGAAATAGGCCAGGAGTCTCATCTGCTCCTCCTGAAAACAGAAAGCAAATACGCCCGCATTTAATCTCAGCAACACTGCCTTCTAAAGCAGAGACAACACAGAGCCTCTGTGTGGCTTGGAACCTGGTTTCAGGAGACTGGGTTTCAGGTCGCTGCACGGCACAGCAGGGGAGACTTGAGGTTCGATAGAGCAACCTCAAACTAGGTCTCCTGGAACCAGACTTCAAGCCGCTGCTCCTGAGAAAGTGGCTTTGTGTTCCCTCAGCTTAGCAGGTTAGGGGCTTTATACTTTGTTGTTTTTCTAAATTGAGTTTAAAAATAATCAATGTAATTACAATTATAATAATCTATATTTTATATAGCGCCTTCCACAAAGCGCTTAAAGCAAAGGAAGACAAGTAAAACAGCAATAAAACAAAACCCATGACCTGTACAGAACTGGATGCAGACTACTAACGACACTAAGAATCAAGAAAATAAAAACAACAAAGAATCTAAAAGAATTAAACACAGACAGGGACTCGGAAACGCGAATCTCGAGCGGGGACGAGTTCCACAGCCTTGGTACAGAGGACGGGAAAGCCCTATCCCCCACAGTTCACAGCTAGGTTAAGGAAACAGTTCAATTACTAGAATTGGCAGAACATAGAGCCCGACCAGGAGTGGAATTTGACAGCCATTCAGAGATACAAAAGGGAGAAATTCCCCTACTGGCCTGAGAGTCAACAATAACATTTTATAATCAAGATGGAATTTGACCGGCAAGCAGTGTAGAGATTTTAATACAGAGGTATTGTGTTCGCTTGAGCGAGACCCTAGCTGCGGAGTTTGGAAGTTTTTCTGCAGCAGAATTCTCTCTGTTTTACGGTGCTGTATATTACCTATTCTCATTTTTACCCAAATCTGCCTTTATCAATTAATATTATTATTTATTAGACTGTGAAGCACTTTGAGATGGCTTTGCCAGAAAAGGAGCAATATAAAAAAATATTTGATTGATTGAGTGATTGGATGTCTTTAGGAGGTATTGATAAAAGACTTACAGTCGGGAAAACTAGTCACTAAATTTTAGTTGCTTTTGGCATGTCTTTATTAAAATGGACTACGGAATTCTTTAGTTTTTCCGGGATACCTGTGCTTTCCGGAGACTGTCGTCCAATTCGCACTGAGAATAGTCTCTCATGGGATATCCAGAGTTGTTAATGTGCCACTGACCGTCCGAGCCGCAGTACCAGAAGACAAAGCCATTCCGAACTGGAGCCAGACAGCGAGGAGAGAGGAGGAATAACACCACAAAGTATTAAGGTTGCACGAGTTCTCTGGTGCATGTCGGCAGTATGTTTGTATTAGTGTTACCAACACCTTGCTAAAGGGATTACCTTGGTCGTGCCAGGGCAGATACCATGGGCACGGTACCTTTGCTGTGGTGTTGGGCACACCATCACTCCAGCAGGCATACATATCGAACGTGCGGTTACAGAACACACCTGCAGGGGAAAAAACCAAAACACATGTGTTTGAGCATGCCTGCTGTTCAGTCTGGTAACATTGTGTTTTACGGCATTCTGTTGCCTGTTCGCTGTACTTTAAAACTGCTTGAAATTTTACTGTTAAAAAAGAAAAAGAAAACATAACAATACAATTAATTTGAACATTAGCCTGTGCTTCTGAAATACACCGGAATTGCAGTGCCAATTTGTAATTGGAGGGAGCACCCTTTCTCTCAAGGAGGTGAGGGAGGGAGCAGTTCAGTCTCCATGTCTCAAGCCTGTCTTGGACCCTTGGACCCTTTCTCTTAGAGGGGTGAGTGAAGGAGTTTGGTGTTCCTGTCTGCCCTGGACTCTCACCTGGTGGGTAGGGGTCGTGCATCATCTTCTCACGACACTCCAGGTGGTATCGATTCCATTCCTCCAGAGTGTCCTTTAACATCTTCCCCACTGCAATCTTAAAGAGTTTGGGGAGAAGCCAAAGCGATCCCACATTACGAACCACTTCAAGAACCTTTTCTTGTTTTGAAATCAACACAATAAATGCTTCTGAAATGCAATTACGAGTTTCTCTGATAAGCGCTAATTACAAAGAAACACATCAGAATCCCAAATGTGTGACTAGAAGCCTTGCCGATAACAGCACTGCTGGCGAAAGAGCTATTACTTTTTCGGCATCCACATTTCTGTCTACTGACTGGCATGACAATCATACCCCCTTCACTCAAACCTACCACAAGCAGCTTTTATCATTATTATGATGATGATGATGGTTTTTTGCCTTTCACAGTAACCCCCTGGCATTCCTTTGGCAGAAGGTCTTGTGCACAGTTTGTTGCTCAAGCCTTCATGCTTCACCTCCAATTGCTTTTCAGGTCTGATCTACCCATTCTGTCAGTTTTGGTAGTCGTGTCCTGTCTTGTAGATTTTCAGAGTGCTTCAGTTATTTAAATAGAAATGCTTACCAAAGCAGTGTCAATTGAATATGGTTTTAATTCTAACATTACCAGTTTTGTTTACAATCCATTTTTAATTAGCTGTTATTAACACTTTACTAATTACTGTGCAATGTGCATTTACGTAGTCGGTAATTAGTAATTACATGTGCACCTCTGCATGCAGCTACCTGTATTTACTGCTAGATAAACACAGTCATTAGAGACACTTCATGTAATGGGTTACTGATAGATTAACCTGAGCACTTGCGAATGCTTGGCAAAAACCATTCGGGTTCACAAAGAAGATCCTCCTTTCACAGAGGGTCAGGGTCGATGGGTAGATTGAATGGACGGGCTGCTTTAGACCACAACTGGGCTCAGTTACAACTGTAATTTGTAATTAATTGCAATTACACTGTAATTGAATCTTGGCACACCCGTGTAATTGTATTTACCACATTGATCAATTACAACTGAATGCCACACCTTTCCAAGCTTGATCATTCGCAGCTCCGTTGCATGAAGCGAACGTTCTTGTATTTTCAACCACTTTTAGTGATTTGTTTGAAAAAAAAAAAAAAAGATAAAACACGTTCTCTAGCATGTTTCTGCATTTGTATCTGCGATCACCGTTTGGTAGAATAAAACATGTGAGTGGAGCTATTTATGTTACTTTTGTATTAATTACAATTACTGCAGCATAAACGTAATTGCAACAAAACAGCATGGTAATTGTGCTGGACTCCAGCGCTCCCCGGACTCACCTCGGAGCTCCACAGCACTGAGACAGTGAGCAGGTGGATGATGGAAGCGCCCCACATCTCTGCGCCTCATTACAGGAGGGACTGGGCCATCGTGGGGGCTCTGCGGGGGCTCATGGTCTCAGCACAGGGAGTCTCAAACCCAGCCGCTCAATCGAAGATCTCAGGGCTCCATCGCTTCCCATCCTACTGGAAGGAAATAAGGGGTTACTGGAGAAATACGGACTGGTTTACCTTTAGGGGAGTAGAGATAGACTAGCGTCAGGATGCAGTTTGAATAGAGACGGTCCTGATCGGCTATTTGTATGATACTTAAGACTAAACGATCACTTAACAAGGGACTGTTTTGTCAAGACACAAATGAAACAAGCTGGGGATTTAGCGATTCATCGATACAACATGACATCATCCCATCCCAATCTACTTTCCTCACCCAATTGCCTTTCCCTTTTTTACGTGCAAGGATAATGAGATCATGAAATTCAAAACATATACTACAGCTTGGGGTTCCCACGATCAGATTGCTGTGTGTACAAACACTTAAATCCACTCACAATAAGACAAGACCAGTGTAATTTGTACCACACTAAAAATGTCTAGTCTAGTTTTTTTTTTTTTTTTTTTTTTTTTTTTTTTTTTAAATGATTTTGATACTTTTATATTTCATCCAAAAACCAGTGGAAAAAAACCCTCAGTTAAAGAATAGACACAGCTGTAAATGTTTTCCGGAATTAGATGACCGATATTTCTACAGCTGCTCCGAGCCTCATTTTGACAAGGTGGATCGCATTACTGGCCATTTTTGTATTGAAAAACTAACAAGACAAACAAACAAAAGCAGGAATCCAAGTAGAACTCTGAAGCACGGCAGGCTTTGATGCTGTGAAGTGTACTGTTAGTAGCTGACGGGCTGGGTGCCAGGAGTTTTTGGTAATCAATCCCAGCTCAAACTCCTGTTTATGGACATCGTGACCTCGGGAAAGAAGTTGGACCTTCATCTCACGAGGCTGTTAAGCTCTGGAGCACCGGCAGTGATTCAGTCTCTGATGCTCGCTGGAGCCAAGGGTTTAACTCAGGTGGTTATCATGGGCTTGTTGAATCTTTATATCTCAGACTATCATTGATGGAAAAACAAAAATGTGGCACAGTCGATTAATGCAGAAGCCAGTAAGAGATATAAAAAGAGAGGATAGGCAACTAAACTGAGAAAGAGGGCTCCCTCCAGTCCAGAGCAGGCTTGAGGCATGGAGACTGAACTGCTCCCTCCCTCCCTCACCCCCCTAAGAGAAAGAGGGCTCCCTCCAGTCCAGAGCAGGCTTGAGGCATGGAGACTGAACTGCTCCCTCCCTCCCTCACCCCCCTAAGAGAAAGAGGGCTCCCTCCAGTCCAGAGCAGGCTTGAGGCATGGAGACTGAACTGCTCCCTCCCTCACCCCCCTAAGAGAAAGGGGGCTCCCTGCAGTCCAGGCCAGGCTTGAAATCCTCTTCAAGTGGAATTTGTTTCAGATATAATTAGAACTGAAGGAGACGACATCTTAAAAAAAAAAAGAGACAAATCCATCCAGCTCCATTTCAGCATGCAGAAGATACCAACACAAACACTTGGGCTTCTGTTTACTTCAGCTGGCTGTGTGCCATGAATTCATACCCTCTTACTCAACCCACCAGGGCATTGGGAGAAGTATACATCCATGTATAAATGCCAGCCCTGTGCATGTGATCAACATCATGTGTTAGAGGAATGAACACAAGTAAATCTTAGAGGGACCGAATTCAAAATGAAACGCTTCAGAACTCAGAGGAACTGCGGAAGATATTCAGGCGTTATTCCTGTGGCATTCAGCCAGGATTCATTAGGAATTTGAGGCTGTTATTTTAAAAGTATTAACACTGGTCTCCTTGGGAATTTTTCATTATTACACTACAACAACAGACAGTTAGGAGAAATAAACAAAAAAAAGGGATCGCTGGTTGTGAAGTACCCACCCTAGTTAACTGAAACAACGTAGTGCAGTGTACACAACAATCCATCATTTATAGTCTCTCGTCATTTGGTTTTGACATCATTGGTTTATTTATAATGCTGTTGCAGAGATAGCCACTTAGGAAATTAAAGAGGCCATAAACTGTAGAGCCTAATTAACTCAGAGTGTACGCCTAAATAATAAACCACACATCTGGACACATCGCGGGTTCCAACACAGTAAAAAACAGATGATATTATTTATTCAAAGATTTAAACAATGAATGCGCTGGATTCTCAAATATTCGTATACATCAGAACAAGGGGCAGTAAGCTAGTGTGCCCATAACAATTTGACATGGACAGAATGTGGTCCATCATAATAAAAATGGCAAGAGCCATGAAAATCACAACTATTTCACTTCCCGGAAATCAAGAACTAAACCAATGGGGACAAACTGTGTGAATTCAAATGGGAGTCTGTTAACTCAATACAGATACACATTTTGCTGCATGCCAAAATCACAGTTTATTCATTGAATACCTGAGATGAGAAATAACGTACGCTCTCAATAAATGAGATCTGCTGGCTCATTAGGGTTGAAGAACAGAGTTGCTAAATAGAGGGTACTTTGGTCTTTTTATTGTTGTTGCTGCAGTGCCAAGTGAAAAGCATGTTTTCCAAGCATTGCAAAATAATTAGCTACTAGCAGAGAGAAGTTCACAAATCTAATATGTGGACAAAGATCACCTACTGGAAAAGCTGCCAAAGGTCCTTCAGGCCAGGACAGGCTTGAGGCACGGAGACTGAACAGCTCCCTCCCTCTGGTTTAAACCAAGCAAGGCCGTGAATACCTGATCTCATCTTGAATTCCAGAATCGCAATGCGGGGAGACTTCGTGGACTGCAACTGTGGTTCCTTTAACTCGGAGTGATCAAACGGGCTGTAATAAATCACCAGCAGCATGCTTTATATTGACTTGTGTGATCATTGACTGGCCCACTAACTTGGTGGGTCTATCCAAGGATACACCCACTCCATACAGAATGGGCATCTCCTGCAATAAACTCATTTGAAATTCTAAAATACCTGCCTAGATATACAGCAGCGGGCAAATGTATTAGAACACCCCATTGCTTCTGTATCAGAGCACCCCATTGCTTCTGTATCAGAGCACCCCATTGCTTCTGTATCAGAGCACCCCATTGCTTCTGTATCAGAGCACCCCATTGCTTCTGTATCAGAACACCCCATTGCTTCTGTATCAGAACACCCCATTGCTTCTGTATCAGAACACCCCATTGCTTCTGTATCAGAGCACCCCATTGCTTCTGTATCAGAGCACCCCATTGCTTCTCTAGTTTTGAATTGTTATGCGTATGAAATCAAATCACTGGAACTGAAAAACTTGTAAAATTGTCCAAATAGGCAAATGTTTAATTGAATTGATGACTAACAGGCTTCACATGTAATTAAACACCTAGCCACACATGGTAAAATGCAGGAGTCTTTTTAGAAGTTGTTTAAGATGCCTGATTAAAGCACAAACACTCCCACCAAAAGGTTTTCACACAGCTAGGTACAGAAAAGCTATCAATGACACATCTTAAGGTGTCATAATACATCTGCACACCACTGTATTACCTTATAATAATGGTAAAAGGATAGCAAGTGGTTTTGTACTTCTTAAACAAAAAAAAACAAAAAACAAAAAGACTGATCCAGAAATGTGTAATTGTGTGGAAACTCTCTGCCTCCCCATCCCAACTTGAGTTTGTCTGTGTCTTATGATTGTCCCCATCCTGTTACAGCTTTATGTTTTGGTATTTGTATAAACAAAAAAGAAAACAAAACCTAACAAAAAACACTAGGTTACAGTCCCTGTCCGGACAGTTTAACAACATCGTGTTTATACCAGAGATTAAAACGGGTCTCAGCTAGAGGGCGGTTACGCAGATCAAGGTCAAGATACTTCAGTCTCTTACTTCAACATAAAAGCAGATTAGCGATTTAAACAATCTGAAAATCCCATGCCCTATGCTGGAGAAAACCTAGCAAGGAATGGGAACTCAACGATACGGTCTAGAGGTCCTGCAATAGATTATAACTGTAAAACATCACCATATCAAAATATGACTCTGTCTTTTGCCGTTATATCAACGGCAGCTCTAGCTGCTGTCTTTCTGATTCTATATCAGATTGTCTTTTAGATTTAAATCTCTGCTGTTATTATCAGCTATTTAACTTCCCATTGCAATACTCAAATAATAAAAAACACAATGATTAGTTTATCAAGAAAAAAATGATGATAATCTTCTCTCCCATTTATTGCGACTCTTCCCCGAAAATTGGCATGGTACAAAATAGGAAACACAATCTCTCTTTGCAAACACAAAACAGGAACATCAAGTTATAAAGCAGAGATACCTCCATGGCTGAAGCAGTTATTAAAACTTCAGTAAATATTGTATCGATTATAAACCACGAAATTCAATGCATTTTCTCATTAAATGGGTCTGTTTGCTTACAATGATCCCAGTGTACTGTACAAAGTTCACAGACCCGTGGGAGGATACAGCATGATTGATAGTTTGCAATGCATTTTTTTTTTTTATTGCAACTCAGGTTTGTCTATTTAAAGAACACCTTGTTAAGACCGTACAGTTATTCATAATCCATGAGTCTTTGCAGTTTGCAGCATGTTCAGTAATCTCGTACTGGTTAACTTTTTATAACTATAGACTATGTATTTTCATTACTATGTTGTTGGTTTCCCCCCCCCCCCCTCAATGGTTTAATGGGCAACCCCGAAATTACACCACTTGGTGTTTGATTTAAAAAAGGTTTCCCAACGTTTCTTCCTGTTTCCAGCAAATCAAAATGACGAACCCGAAAAAGCAAGGGAGTATTACCTTGTCATGGTGCTTGTTTTTTTTCTTGATTTCCATTATAAACCGTCTTTGATTACGGTAGGGGAAAGGGGGGCGGAGCACTAAATTTTTCCAAGGGTGCAGAAGGACAAAGGTCAATATTGGGAAGTTTGCTTAAAATAGGCATCCAATAATTAACCACTGACTTTGGAAGTTGTTTCGCCTCTTAATGGAACTACCACAAGGGGTAATATTTGCAGAAATTGACTATTTTCTCCATGTTTTCTTTTTATCTTTAAAACAACTTCCAGCATTCACAAGATAGTCTTTAAAAGATGATATTGTTTAAAAGATGGCAGTGACATTAATAGATGCAAAGTAGAAGTTAAAATTGGAAACGATAAAAATGTAGCAATAGAGAAGTGAATTACTGCAAAAATAGATACCATAATAATGCTCCAAAAATTACAAAAGCAGCCTGTTCTCAAACGCCAGTTAATGGGTTAAAGGTTTTGCGTGCGCGCTTACACCCCCTTGCAACGCCCCTCTCCTTTGTTCAACAGGAAAAAGTTGCACGCAGTCTCCGTGTGTGGGCAGGAAGCTTAAACAAAATAAACAGAGTAAAACTGCAGCTCCTGGCATCTGTTCTCCCTTCTGTCATCATGCAGACAACAAACCCTGCTTCAGAACAAAAGGAGACAAAAACATACCTGTGCAGCATGTCTTTCACAGGCATCCTAGGTAAGCTTTTGTCTTACCAAACACCTGCACCTAGAGCTCAGACCAATGAGGACCATGGGATACAAAGGGTGCTTAAGTACCTTGGTGGTTGACTCTTACAAGAGTTCTATTGCTTAAAAAAAGACCTCTAAAGACTTAGTGTATCAATCCTACCTGTCTACAGAACTTGGCTGTTGGTTAATGGATAATAGGGGATTGGACTCCTCAGTCACTTTTTGGGGAAAGCTTGAATTGTCTTAACTTACATCTGGACCTGCGAGACTCTTGTAATATACTTGGCGACCTGGTTCTTCATGAGCAAGGACAAGGCATAGATTTTTCCTCCAACGTTTGACTTGTTCCTAATTAGACAACAACTTTGCAGAGACGTGCGCTCTCTCATTTAACATCAATAAAATAAAAAAAACTACAAAAAAAAGATATCACAAAGCAATATGTAATTCAATATGTTGATGTATTCATCGGGTTTCATTCGACTTTGTGAAGCGAAATTAGTTCATTCTACCTGGTGATGCAAACCTTGTGGCCACAGCTGTATGCTTTAAAACACTTTGGTGTGATTTTCAGTTTACAGCTTCGGTACAGCAGTAGAAATGTCTTCCAATCAGCTTAATCCGAGTACTCTGTTTGCACAGCACAACTGAACCCCAGATCAGTACCTAGCACAGTGGCCAGACAGCATGGGTGTCTCTTGTCCACCTGTGTTTCTCCATTTTGAAGTCATCATTAAAAGAAGTAACCAGATTGTGAAAGGATAACGCTGTGACCCCAGATGTTTGCTCCACAACAGATACGGTTTTCAAATCACACAACTGTTTCTGGGAGCAGTCCAACTTTGACTATGAAAACACACTTTGCAATGTTTCCATCTTCTTTTGGCTTCGGTAGAAACATGAACTGGCACAAACAAGAGTTCACAAACTGCTATTGGGTTGAAGTTGAAGTTGCTTGGGATACACACACACAGAGTACTGGTTCAAATGTTGGAAGCACATTATTTATGGCAAGACTAGGGGTGGGGGTTGTCTCGCCCCTTTTTCCAAAACTCAGACCCCTTGCCTGCTAAATACCTGAATAGATAATCATCTCCCCTTTAAAAATATTTTAACGAGCAAGACATCAAGTAGCAGGGCAGCCCAGAATGGGTCTCCTTTTTCTTGTGAAGCAGTACAATGCAGAGTGTGGGCAAAGAGAAAGTTAATCAAGCAGGGCTGTGGGCGTGTGGGGGTGGGCGGCTGTGCAGGGATGTGGTCTGATGAGCCGAGAAAGGTTAAGGTGAAAGCACTGAGCGCATAAGAACAGGAATCAAAAAGAAATGGAGTGGAACATTATGACGTTTGCTTACTTTGTAACAAAAATAAATAAATAAATCACCCACAACTGGTTATGCTCAATAGTACTCGGCAACACTACAAGAAACTTAAATCGATCCATTGACCAACACTTCAGCATTTCTCAATGTCCTGAAGGTGGTGATCCATTGGGAATTACAGTTTACCATTGAGCAGAACAGTGTTACTCATATAAAAAACTTGTGTAATATAAATGATTACATGACCCCTACAAAACAGGTCATGTGCAAATTTATTACAACACCCTACTGCTTCCGTTTTGATTTGATGTGCATATGAAATCAAAACCAGTGGAACTGAAAATCTTGCCTCTCCAGAAAGTGACATTTCAATTTTTCTAATTAACCCCATCAAATGCAATATGCAGATATACAAGCGACTCTGTACTGGGAATAAAAAATAAGACAGCAACATAAATGTGCCATTAACAGGAGGATGGCCATACCACGCTCGCGAAGCTACATGTAAGAAAATTAATGCCATAGGGATTTGGTTCTTTCGAAAAAGTTCTCAGGCAATTCATTCAACTGGTTAAGACTTTACTGAGCTGTTTAACCATGCCAGAGGTTATTTTGTTCAGTTTTTATTTATGAAAACTGTTCTAACTTATTGGAGGTTTATAGGATGTTGGAAGAGAGGATTGAACAATGATTTGATTTCCTAGAGATTACATATATACACACACACTTCAAACTCTCAAAACCACAGCCTTGCTGATATGAAGATTCTTCCAACAGAAAAAGTTCACAATCCTAAACACGTTAGATAAAAAGGGAAAACTTCTGGGATTCACAGACTTAAGACTTTATTTCCCCACTCGGACTGGCCCCGGCAGGCCATGCATCCCTGTTAGGATTGAAACTGCAGCTCAGAACTGTCTGGCTCTCAGTGTTCTTAGAACATCCATCTGGAAGTCGCTGAGCAGCTTTCACACTGAAACAGCGGCATCAGCCTGCCCGCTGTTTCTACCAGGCTATCTGAAGAGGGAGGAAGCCACACACCACTAGCAATGACAGGAAGGGACAAATTCCACAAACTTAGCTGGACGCACCTTTGGATTTGTCTGTTTCTCATGGAAACTATTTGCAAGCTTTCCAATAAAAACTGGGGACATGCCAGTTCCCAGATCCCAGTTCCTTGGCAGTACCTGTGTAGTAAAGCGCACTGCATTACAGTGAAACAGAGTCAATTAAAAGTCTTACACTCTCCTCGCTTTCAGCAAATTATCTTTATCACTCACTCCTGTCTGAAAGCCAGGACAGAGAGAAACCTTTTAAATGGCACTAAAAGGCAGTAGCACGAGGCAAGGCACAGCGCTCTACTATGGCTGTGCCACTTTCTTCATGCCACAGTCTCTTCATTGCCATTACAGTGATGGCTACAGCCAGCCCCCCCCCCCCCTCATATCAAACCACAGTTACGCCACTACAGAGGTGAATGCATCAAAGTTATTGATCCACAGCCCAGATGTCAATGAGTCTCTCTCCAACTCCAACATCGACTAACATCGTCTTCCTGTAGACTTTTGCGATATCATTTACTTGTTTCTTGGATCAAATTATGTTAAATAAAAGATCTAAAATGACGTTCATATATATATATATTTTTTTTAAAGTATGTCTCAATCCTAAAATTCTAGGGGATGCAAAACTTTTGGCCACAGCTGTATAGAGAGAGAGAGAGAGAGAGAGAGAATTTTTTCCTGCCACCTTACACACTAATATCTTTATCCCATCTCCCCACTATCAGTGAATTGCTTTCCTGGCAGATGATTTCCGTCATCACTGCCCTGCTCTTAACACCTTCACCCCACAATTTCATTTCCTCCTCCTGCCTCTTTTCTCATTTCTGTCAGGCATCCACCATATCATTACTTTAATGGCAAGATGCCATTACAGGTAAATACCCTACATCACAGGCAGCTGTAACAGACTGGGCCTGTAATATTCTACCTCCCCTGCATATTGTACTATATATGCAAGCAAGTGTTTTTTTTTTGTATTAGTAAAAAAAATATTCTGCCGTAATAATGCAATTTTAGACTAACCATCACCCATAACATTAGAGAAAAAAAAAAAAAAAAAAACTTCAGGATTCCAACAAAACAAACCGTGGTTAAAGTGCTGAAGACGAATCGCCACCCCATCCGATTGCATGTAGCACAGTAAGCAGAAAATGCAGAATGTTATGGGATAGCCAGAACAATACACAACAACGGGCTCGTCTGCGAGACTGGTTTCAGAGCTTTTAACCTCACCTCACAGACGGGACAGAACCTGCAACCTCAGTGCATCACACAGCACTGCCCGTTACACAGTCCTGAATTCTAGATGAAATTATTTATTTTATAATTTATTTTTTAATTATAACCTTTAAAACAGTGTTGTACAGCAATGGTGGGAAACAGTTTGACATTGCCAGCTAAACCCCAAGTGTACATTGCTTAATTAAAAGTGTTTAGCGCTCAGAGCAGGGGTCTCAAACTCGCTGCCCGCACAGTGGTACAATCCAGCCAGCTAAATAATTATTCAAAAGCAATTTCATCTGGTCCGCTTGGAGCTGCGTGCGTAAAACTCGAGTAAACAGCGGTAAAACGCGTGCAAACGATGGTGTGCCTAGTTTACTCTTAGTTAGTTACCACTTTTAAAACTGTCACATTAGCTACAGTAAATTAACGCAGTCCTGGTTTACAGCAGATAAGAAACCAGGCAGACAGACAGTGTGTTCGGGAGGCGCAGCTGGATTGACGGCTGAGTGAAAGTCCAACATGCTGTGTCATAACAACTGACAAAAGAATTGATCAGATCTGAATCAGGCGCTGAATATGAAGAGACATTGGTACAAAATGATTGCCAAGTCTGGGAAGCCGTTCGCTGATGACGAATTTATTAAAGACTGTATACTGAAAAGGTGTCTCGGATGGTATGACCCGACAGTAGAATCGTTTTTAACTGCTGCCACCATCTTTCCCACAGCTTTGCAAAAGCTTCAGAAAAAACCATGGCTCTGCTGAGCAGCACATACATTTGTGAGAAACTTTTCTCCACTATGAATACAAACAAGTGAAAGTACAGAACAGAAAGACCTGATGCACACCTTGCTGCAATCTTGAAGGTTTCAACTGCTCAGTCACTGGGGCCAAACATCAACAGGCTCACAGAACCGAAGCGTTGCCAGGTGTCTGGCAAACGCTAGGAAACTCTTTGGCAAACCCAAATTGTAAAACAGTTCTAGGACAGTCCAGTTTCATACAGAATGAAAGTTTAATACTTTTTTTTTTTAATCTATACAATCTTCCGTGACTTCATTGGCTCTCCAGGAGGATTTCAGGATTGATATTGGCCCACATGTGAATTGAGTTTGAGACCCCCGGCTTGGAGGAAAATGCGCACAATTCTTATCAGCGATGACTCAATTCTATAGCAACAACATTAGACTTGTGGTCGAGTGACGCAATATTCGAAGATGCCAAGAAAAAAAGACAAAGCACAAAGACTAGTGTTCCTAATGTTATTTAAAAAAATAAACCGCATTTTGACGAATATTAAAAATGATTTTATGAAGGATAGAATAGATAGAGCTATCTATCCATGTCCAAATAATGTTGCAATTATCAGGGGGTTATGGCAGCGTGATAACACAAACAAGATTGCAAGAATCCATTACAGACACACACACACACACACTAAAACACAATGCACACTACAATATTTAAATGTGAAGTAACAGTAAAGGTACAACATACGAAACTACAAGAGTCCTTCATAGACTCTATAGCATTTAATTAAATACTGCACTGGCTGGTAATGCGCATGAAACACAAATCTGACGCGAGATATACTTTACCAATTATTTTCTGAACATTTGTTTTGTGTAAGGTACAGTCTAAACCCCCTTAAATCCCGCGTTTATAATCGGAACATTAGGTTTACATAATCGGGTGCAGTGTGAATGAGAGACTTTCAAACGAGTCGCCAGACTGTCAGAGAGTGGCTAACATGTACAGAATACAAAAAGTGCATGACTGCAATTATACACTTCATCCATGTCTGATACATACCCCCCTCCCCATCACTGCTATCAATTCACAAACAGAGCAATCGGCATGTAGAAATCGAAAAGTACAACCCTTGTCTCCAATCTTAACTTTGCTTCCAATATGCATCAATCATGCAAGCCAAGCATCAGCGAAATGCAATTCTGTACTTTTCAAATCCTTTGGAATTATGTGCGTGCTTACATCAGATGCAGGAAAGACCCTATTCACCAATTCATACTGGAGGTATAACCCCGAAACGTTAACTGCGTTAATGCTTACATTTCACAAGCCAGGCTCTATTGGCTTCCCAGGTTGCAGCTCGCTTCTTTAATTTAGAATTGATCAATCTCGGCGTTACCCCCACGGTTGTAAAGTCTGGAACACCCCCAAAACAATATAACATCGACCACCGAAGAGCCTACAGCAGTGGGGGGTTTATCGACTCAGCTGTATATCGGAGACGCAAAAATGACCAAATATTAAATTATATCATACTGAAAAGACATTGCAAGAAATATAAATGTGATATTTCGACTGTATCCTGTAAAAACTATAACTGAAACCGTAACGGGACGACAAAATGTGCATATTGTTTATTTTTCTGTAACCAAGCACAAAACAAATAAATACACAAATAAATTATCCAAGCTCCAACATATTCTACATCTTATAATAAAGTTATATAGATGCAGTCCTTACCTTTGAAGAATTCCAAGTTTTACATTGTGATGATAAACCATACACAAGTAATAACAGCCCGTTGAGGAGACAAACTTTTTAAAAAGTAAGGAGAATAATGAAGCTCACGCTAAAAAAAACAATAATAATATGCGGGTATCGAATCTCCTTCTTCAGTAGATTGGTGCAATTAACACGTGACGCACCGACGCTCTCCTTTTTAAAACAGAGACAGCGTTTGAAGATTATTTCATTGATCCAAAAACAACGCACTGCAAGCAACATATAGTACAAGCAACCAGGTTGCACAGCGACTTAGTCTGATTGAGATCTCTCTCTCTCTCTCTCTCTCTCTCTCATATATGTTTGTTAAAGGTGCAGTACATCGGTCGTTAATGCATTCAAGCTGCAGTGGGCTACAATGCTAAGTACGAATGAATACATTCTAATGATCTTGCACCAATAATAAGAGTACAGACTAGAATTCCATATCATCATATCAAACAATGTATGGATTAAGTACTTCCAATTTAATATATCAAGTATTTATTTCACTATAATCTTTAGACTTCATACTGGGTCACATTTACAAGACCTTAACTCCAGTCTTTAATTAACTCCTACTTTTTGGAGACAAAACAATTGTTATGCCATGACTCCCATTTGCACCATAATGCCATTAACCTAGCACTTGTATTCCTGTTAGAAAGCAGAACACACATTGTACAATTTCTTACGTAATTCAGTCCTCTCCTTGTTCACATTGGCTTTATATATATATATATATATATATATATATATATATATATATATATATATATATATATATATTATTTTAGCTATCACAGCCCTGTGTCTTCAATGCAGCTTTCAGAGCCCAGTCAGTACCTGAAGGGATTAATGAGAACTTGTACTGTCCTGTTCTCAGTAACAATTAACCTGTAACATGCATCCCACACAGTATGAAGATTTGCAATTAAAATCATTTGTTGTATCGTCAACACGGTCCCTTATTTGGCCACAAACTAACATATATTGCGTTACACAGTAATGTCTAATATAAAGTATTTTCTTTCTGACGAGCTGCAAGTGTGAATTTCTATCTATATAGTTACAAGTACAGTATCTGTTTCTGAAGCGCAGAGATCAATACATGGGACACAATATTGGAGTTCCCAGTAAGCTATGGACTCTTCTGTCTCCCTGCACGCACCACAAGAATCATATTGGATGTACAGGAGCAGGTACGCATTTCAACCGATAATTTGTCATTATAGTTATATGTAAAAAATGGTACTCATCATTCTTAGCCGTCAGGTGTCGCACAGAAGATTGTTATTTCACTCAATTTGGGTACAAATCAGAAGAACAGGGTTTGTATGTTAATTAGGGTTACTGTCAAAGACCTAGCAGAATACTGCATGGTGACACTAATAAAATCTACAGATGCAAGACTGCACCGAGATAGTTTCAAAGCCCATGTTTAAATATATATATATATAATATCTATATTATAATATATATAATATATATAATAATAATTTGTGCATTGTTGAGTTTCGAACTGTTCTTGAAAGCATAACTGACCCCCTCAGTTTTTTTTTCATCTCTGTAGCGAAGCCACAGTATTGTTTTTTTTTTTCATATTTTTTACATTGGGGTTACATGGCAGTGAGCCAGATTATTAGAACACCCCATTCCTTGCTTTGACTGAAAATGTGCGATTGTCTAATTGAATTGAGGACTTCAAAAAAAAGGCCACACGTGCAATTAATTTAAAACGGAAAGAGAAAAGGAACACAGAGCCACACATGGTCAAATGCAGGAGACTTTTTAGAATAAGATGCCTGATTAAAAGCAGCATTTTCACACACGAGTGTCATGTTGTTTCTGACCGATTACTGAGCGGAAATTGAAATCCATGCAGGCAGGTATATAAATGAGTAATCTCGAGATGTTCCAATACATTTGCATTCTACTGTATATTTGAAGCATCTATTTTGTTCTATTTTTTTTTTTTGTACTACCAGTAATGGTTGTCCTTGGGTTAGGTCTTTAAACTAAAGCACAGATAAGTGGAGGTCTAGATGAAAGATAAGTGCCTCTCTGATGTCAGGTGTGGCGTGGGATTTTAGAAGGGCCCTGGGAGGAAGAGGGTTTAAATGAATAAGGAGGCTGATGGACAGAAGCAGCCTGCAGAAGTTGTTTGTCGAAGAGCTCTTATGCAAGCTCTCGCCTTCGGAAATCTATTAGAAGGGTTCAGAGGGTAATTACGTGCTGATTGTTCAGAGTTAGAAGATAATATATTTCTGAAAAATTCCTTTTTTGGAGTTTCCAGACTTTTCGTTTTAAATAAGCTGAAGCCACACGCTAGATAATATTGTAATGATCTAAACAGTGGCGGGTTTTACTACCACCGCTTTTTAACTCTGTATTAATCCTGCCGGCAGTTCCTTCACTAGGAGTGATTTATAGACCCACTTATTAACAGTATTACCTTTTGTAATGCATCTCCTCCTAGCAGCTGACCAGTTAATACCCCTACTTGCTCTTTAGTTGAATGGCAAAACGTTCGTCTTTGAAACGGACGGTTTGCATTTCCATTCCCTCCAATGGGCCGAGATGCCAATGCATTACACAACAATATAAATACAGCGAGATGATGAGGTTTTAAAGACCTCACACTGATTGGATTATTAAAATTGAACCCACTGGGTCCGAGTCACATATTGATGGGTAATTACGATGTGCAGCACGGAGGAACGGGTAATTTTGCATGGTTTTAAAACCTTAACCCAAGCCCCTAACCTACTCAATATTAACATTACTGGAAAGCAGAGATATTTACAGATCGTTACCGGCCTCTTAGAATTTCTTACCCTGAAGGATACAACAGCTGGGACCTGTAACAAGTACTTAATGTTTTTCAATTTTAAAATTTTGCCAGCACCTCCCTCTGGTGTTTGCAAGCAGAAACTGCAGCCAAACAAAACAAATCGATCGGATTGAATTTCAAGAATTGATTAAAACTGGCGATAGTTCTTCACCAAACTGAGCGCCCTTTTAGTTAAATAGTTAACAATAAATCAACTATTAAACTATGATTAAGGCGTAGTAACACTAATTCTTGATCTAGAATATCACATGTTAAAAATAAAATCAATAACCCATAAGTCAAACAACAAATAAGTACAATTTGCATTATGCTTTCACGCCGCTTTATTTAAGAAACTATGGATTAATATTCAAATACAAATGCAACAAGGACCGGTGCATTGCATTTCAAAAGCAAACACTTACATCGAGTAACCCCCCACCTAATTCAATTGCACGCCTATAATATAATTTATCAGTAGCACACTCGTTTGCTGACAGTCTGACACTCACATATTGGGCTCTGGTGAAACCATTAGCCCCTATTGAGGCTATCTAATTAGCTTATACATTTATTGTAAGTTATTTATTTATATATAGGTATTGAAACTTATTTATTTAAAAAAAAAAATTTTTTTTTTTTTTTTTTTTTTTAAAATAAACAACAAATCTGAGTGTTTGAACTTATGGTTTTATGTATTTGTTAATATTTGTTGCGCCGTGAAAGGAGGCCCAAGATGAAGAAAGTGAGGTTGCTATAGAAACAAGGCAAGCAAGGCGGCCTCAGCGAGAAACTGTAGGGCCAAGGAGGAGGAGGAGGAGGGAAGAATCCGATTAAATTAAGAATAGAGGGGGAAAAAAAAAGAGAGACGTGTGAAAGGATTCATATAAAAAGCGAGTTTGCTGGAAACGGAGGAGAAGGGAGGGCGGCGACCTCTAAAGTAGCGATGTCTGAAATTAGGGTGTCTTCGTTTGGAAGCCTCTATGACAACACTTCGCTCCTTCTGTGCTGCAATGGTAAGCCTTTTTTTTTTTTTTTTTTTTTTTTTATAATGCGAGCCCTCTCTTTGATGTCGCGTAGTTTATAATAAACAAATTCGCAAAACACGAACAAAAGTTGCGAGATGACCTTTACATGCGTGAAAATCACATGCAGGCGAGCGTTTGCAAACAAACACTTTTTTTTTTTTTTTTTGCAAAGCAAACGCACAGCCGACGTTGGGAATTCATACAGTCCATTTTTTGCGTGTGGTTTTTTTTTTTAATTTTTTTTTTTTTAAAGTTGAGTTTAAAAACTGATGTTGCTTGAGATCGATGTGTAGTCGCAATATAAGCCGGGCCGCGCAGGTATGGTTTAAACTCTGCAGATGCTGTCTGCTGTTTCGTTGAGTAGATTTGTGTATTGCCTCGGTTGTTTTTTTTAAGCATCGTGTGTATTGATCGATACTTATCTGGTGCTTCATTAACTGCACTTCAAGTCTTGTAGTGATTAGGTCCGTTATACTGCTGCCGGGTGTAAGATGCAACGGTGTTTTATATGCTAATGCAAGCCCCTGTCAGGCATACCCGGGTACTGTAATTACCATGCCTGAAAACAACGAATACATGTTTGTTTGTTTGTTTTTTAATGCAAACAAATCAGATAGTTTTCAAACTATACGTGTAAAGATGCATACCCCAGAATTAGATTTTACACCAAAATAGAATTTCGTTTTTAAAAAAACAAACAAAACAAAAAAAAATACTTGATCTTTCCATAACCGTCTGTGTACTATTTCAGAAGGCGAGATTTGTCCTCAGTACAGTTTGTTGGCATCATACAAAAGTAGTGTGTGTAAAAGTGTATGCTCCGGCATTGGTACAGAAGGACGGGACAGGCTTTTCAGCGACTGGCCCAGCGGACAGAATGCCAATACAGAGTTTAGGATTGAGATCGACCCAGTTTTACATTGCCACCTCTGCCCACCCTTCTTTTCTCGTCTTCCACATGTGTTGAGACAATGAATAATTAGCGAGGTAAAAATAAACTGATCTTTCCTGGAATGTGATCTGGCTTTTGCACGACTTCCACAACTCCTGGGAGTCCATGCTGTAGACGGTTTGTTCATGGACTGTAATTTGGAAAGCTATTAACCAGTGTTTCTTTGCATTTGCAGCATTTCAATGGGTTCCATCATTCTGTGCGTTGTAACTACATTTCATTTACAGTGTGGGATGTTTGCTGTTTTTGTTACAGGTGGCATCTCTCTTACATATACACACACAAAGTTTTAGCTCAAGAGCCAACTTCCCAACGTTTCAGTGTGTTTAGCACACCTTTGTCAAGAGAAACTGTGTTTAAAAAACAACACTGGAGGTACTCGAAGGCTTTTGATGCCATGGTAACTGTTGTACACGTTTATTTCTGTTATAAATCTATTTGTGTGTTTGCTTTGTCAATTATTACACAGCTAATGATGTAGCAATCTGCTATTCATTTCTTATTAGACCTTTCATCATGGTAATTCATAATGTAGTCCATAAATCCTGCACTGTCATTATGAAAAGCTTCTTGCTGATCTCCGCTGCATGCACGCAGTGCTCTTGTCATGTACGGCAGCGTTCGCTTCTCCTTGATGTGTTTGTAGAGGCAGGCAGGTTCCCCACAGGGTCCTCTTGCTCCCTTAGCTTGGTGTATTCACAGCAACCCATACCCCTGGCTAGTCTGTGCAGTCAGTGTTGAACAAGGCTTTTATCCGGTTGTTTATTTAGTAATTAAATGAGCTGTGCATGAAGGGCAGTGCGTTACTGTGTGTGTTGCAGGGTACAGAGTAGAAGATTCGAAACACAAACCTTTTTGTGCAACGCAGCTTGTGGTGCCCCATATAGTTTTAAAAATAAGTGTGGCGGCACACAATTGGCGGAGGGTGTCCTAGCATCGAGTAGCGCGCCATCCCGGCGCTCCCCCCCCACCCCCCCCCCCCCCCCCCCCCCCCCCCCCCCGCATTGGTTTCGTCAAAGGTTTAAATTTTAACAAAATCGACACAACCTGTTGTTTGCCCTAGGTAGTAAGGGAAAAACTAACAATAGACAAAAAAAACCAACATTACGTTTCCCGTTGTTGTACCGTGCACATCGTACACAAAAACCGGCGATCTACCCCGTACACTTTAGCCGATTTGACTGGTCGTTTTCCAAAAAGTCTTCTCATTTTCGTCAAGTAAGGTTTCTTCAGTAAGTCAGTGTAAAAGTTGGTTCTCAGGAAGGTTGTTACAGTCTAAACTCCCTTCTATGAACTTTATTTCTAGGAATCGAACCAAAATAGAAAACCTTTTACATTCTTAACAAAATTAGAAGTGAATTATTGTTTGCTCATTTAATGCTTGAACTTAAGTCCCTGGGACCACAGAATTAGACTCCTGTGTTTCGGTGAAGGCCAGTCGTCTCGTCGTGAATTTTGGACCAAGGTTACTCTGGGACCAAACTCCAACGACATAGTGTATCAAACTCCCAAGTCTCCCCTGGTGTGCCGTGCAGCGACCTGAAACCTTGTCTCCTGAAACCAAGTTCCAATCCACAAAGTGTCTCTGAAGCAAAATCCTCCCCTCCCCTTCTCTCCCCCAGATGACAACCTGTCTGCCAGCAGCTCCATGGAGGTGGACGACCGTCTCTTGTACCTGGAGCAGAGGGTGCAGCTGCAGGAGGACGAGATCCAGCTGCTGAAGGCGGCACTGGCTGATGTGCTGAGGAGGCTGGGCAGCTGTGAGGAGCAGAGCCAGGGCTTCGGCAATAGAGGGGGACCCACGAAAGGTGCAGCCGACGGTCTTCGTCATTTCGTGCATTTGAATAACAGGATGGCTTTTTTTTTTTTTTTTTTTTTTTTTTTTTTTTTTTTTTTTTAACCAGGATACTAATTTTGTAAAACTCAATTTCATCTCATTCTCAGTATCAAACTGGGACGGTGTAAAGCTATGGCCAAAAGTTCTGAGACCGAGTCAGAATAGTACTGTCGAGGATACAGAAAGGTAATAATCGAGGACACTGAATCCTGCTGAAATGGGATATAACTTTGGGAGACGGTTCTTCCCAGTGCTATTTGTCATTTAATTGGTATGTCGCTTTGTTTAATTGGGATACAGTATTTTCAAATCGATTTTTAGAGCAGCACAGGTTTGTGTAGCGCAGTGCAGTGATTATGCTGTGACTTCTGTAAACCACATTGAACTCTTGAAAAAAAAACAGGAGTCTCCTGTGGGTTCACAGGCTGCTGTTGGCATCGCAGGTGCTTGTGAAAAGGTGTGATTTCATTCTCTTTCATTTCATATAGAGACACAAGACACTTTGCACGACACCTTTGGGGGAAACCTTCCCTAAACAAACCTTGTATTTTGAATCATTTTAATTAAATGCATGCAGATTATATGCTGAGAGGTCATGGTACTGGGAATGCAATCCTGTGTGGTTTTTCTAGCTCTGATTTTTGATGCGTTATGCTGGAATTTTATTTCTGCCTTGCAGTTTGTCAGATACTTCAGGCCTTACCATCCAAGCCCTTCTGCAATGGGTATCTACCACAGAAAAGAACGGGGGGATACCCCACCTCCCCGTCCTCCCCCAAGAAGGAAATGGTACTGTCTGGTAAAAGGTAATCAAACTTGATACTCTGAGACTGTATTTGTTCAAGAAACTGTTTGGTTATATTAGTAAAAGTGATGTGTGTGTTTTTTTTGTTTTTTCAAAGTGAATGAGGTTTGTGTTTTTATAATACTGAAATGTATACAGTAGTCAGTAGATTAGTTTTATGCTCTTCAAATATAAATTGTTTTTATTTAGCTAACCATCTTTTAATTGTGCCCTAAATTGTTATCTAGGTATGCTGGAGTAGGATTGGGGTGTTTCTCTCTTAACCCTAATCAGATCCTCCTTTAATGAACTTCTTGGTGTGTGTGTGTATATATATATACATAACAGCAACAAGGGAAGTTGGCTCTTTTTTTTTTTTTTTACTGCTGCTGCCGTGTTTTGTACCTTGATAGTTTGTATAGACTATATTAATCCTTCCATTGTCTATTTTAAATGGCCTCTGGATTGAGTCCGAGATCATTCTTGCACCTGGTGACACAAACAAAACGGCAGCAGATGGAGAGGTCTTTGTGCAAATACAGAACGCTTTTGAATTCAGTGGATTGAAAGCACAGAGGTATGGTAAAGCATAGGCGAGCATTGGAAAGCACAGAGGTATGGTAAACTATGTTGAAATACATGGGAAACTATTGTAAACTATAGTAAATGCATAATATATCCATTGAGAAACTGCAGATTCACTGTGGTAAACTTTTCGAAGGGTAACAGAGGCGGCCAAACTGTGGCTCTCTGGCCGTTCAAGTGCATGTTTTAAATGTTCTCTTGCAGGTCTAAAATAAATATTATATTTAACATGAGCAGGTACTGTAATCCCCTGTCAAAATAAATAGTGCATTTGTCATCCACAAAGCTCTCAAGTATTTCGTACACGCAGCAGTCATACAAAAAAATAAGCAACCCAGCCTTCAGATCGTCAAGAGCTTGCCTTTTTTTTAATGCAGTCGGTTATCGTATTTTGCTTCATAACTGAATATTTCATTTAAAGTGCGTAACACATACAGTATAAACAGACATTGAAAAACACCAGTGTGTTACATTTTAAAGTTTAATACACTGACTCCTTGCTGTTACAGTACAATAAAAATAACACAGACTGCGCTGGCCCTGCAGTGTTCAGTCTCGTGTTCTTGTGTGTTTTGCTGCCATTGCGATAACAAGCAGAGCACAGAGCGAGCGCTAGACTCCGTTATAATGTTTGAGAGAATATATGAAAGTGAAACCATGCTAGTATTTAAAATGTCTTGCTCAAACGTTTCATTTTTTTATAGTGTGCGTCTTGCTGCTCTCGCCTATATGGCAATGCTGGTACGCGGCTCGTATGGTCACGAAGTTTGGCCACCCCTGATCTATAGAAATGTTTCAAGTTTTATTTCATTGATGAAAACCTAATTTGAGTCTTAACGGTCTAAGCAGTTGCTTGCAGCTTGGTGCAGCAGGGTCTGTAACGGCCTACGATGTTTCAATTCTGAATCGCTTCTGTGTAAAGAACAAAAATCTGCTGCAATCATCCTGGCACCTCTGTCTCTGCGTCTCCCAGTCTGAGAAGAAGCTGCTCCACTGAGCACCTGTCCTCTGTGAAGAGGGTGGGGTCTGGGAATACATGCAGCCAGACCAGCTCCTCCAGTGGCAAGAAAGACTGGTAATAATGTTATTATTCATTTGGTCATTAAGCAGATGCTTTTATCCAAAGCGACTTGGAGACTAGGGGGACAGCTGTGCACCAACAACTGCTGCTGCAGAGTCTCTTGCAACAGGACCTCGATTTCACGTCTCGTCCAAAAGACAAGGAGGCTAAGTGACTGTAATAGAGAGCTGGAGCCCCTTTCCATCATCCCACCTGCCAGTGATGCACAGCTGAGACACCCAGACCTATACGTGAGCACACATCGCACCCTCGTTGGTAATCGAACCGCTGATGTTCCAGCTGTGGTAAGATTCTGCAGCAACAGTATTTACAGTAACTGAATAATGCAGGGCTTCCCAAACCCGATGCTCCGGGGCAGACCCCAGTGCTTCTGGTTTTCATTCCAATTAAGCTCTCAGTTACTTTAACTGAACCTTTTAATTGAACTACTAATTTGCAGCTTGAGTTACTTCTGCAACTTTTATAGCTGGAATTTTTTAAATATGAAAGAGCTAGGAAATATTTAAAAGGTACATTAAGCAAATGATTTGATCAAAGGCTGTGCAGTGAGACCTGGCCATTTGTTAAAGGAATATTCAAACTGATTTGGTGAGCCAATGTAATTGATGCATTGAAACTTGAAACGCACTGAGCTGATTACATTGACACACCCGCCCTAAATACATACACACACACACACACACACACACACACACACACTGAAAACACAGCTGGACAAGGTTACTGGGGGTGTGGTCTTAAGAGAAGGCTGGGAGGTTAGAGTGAGGAAGTGGACAGTCATTGGTCTAGAGCTGTGTTTGAGTGTTGTGTAAATTTAGCAGAGCTGAAGTTCACAGGAAAAGCTTTCAGACAGAATAAGGTGCTGGTGTGCGATCCTGTTCAGTTTGTCAAATTTAAAACAACGTTCAAGATGAAGAAATCAAACAGGTAAGCTGTTTTAGGCTTGCTCAATCATTTTGTAGAAACTTCAGGGATTCAACTTTTTTTTTTTTTTCAGGTTTCTTTCAGTGTAGTTTAATGGCTTGTTTGGATTTGCATTGCCATCTTCCATTTCAGAATTGGCATGTTGATCCATTTTAGTAGAGCAAAGGTCCTCTGGGATTTTGTGTTGTATAAACTTACGAACGTCTACTGTGGGCTTTTAAAAAAAGAATGCACATTAAACTAAACTGTCTGTCAGTATTTTAAATTGAATAACGGTTTTGTTTAAAGTTAGCTTAGAGACACTGGATATTTGGGCCTCCTTACAACCTTATAATTAGATTAAAAAAACAAAACCAGTGTTTTAAAATCAATCAACCTACGACAAAATCTTATTTGGAGGATTATATATATATATCTGTCTGTCATCAGGTGCGTATATTTCTGAAGCTGGTTTAATTAGTGCAGCCTTATTGAATTCCTCCCTGTTAAAGTCCACATGCATTGGTGCTACAGTACCTCCTGCTTTATGTATGCAACTGCGGACAACATTGTGCATGGAGGCTATTAAGCAGTGGCTTTCATTTAACCAGGCAAAAACATGAAGTTTGTGTTCTGATTCACTGTTGTCAGGTTTGGCTCTTGTACACTGTTTGTTTTAAAATCAAAATTCCAAGCAAATTACTCAATCATTACTCTGGAGAAAATCGTAACCGCAAACAGCACTCCTCCTTAGAAGACAGGTAAAACGGTTCCCAGTTGCAAAACAGCTAAAGGACCAAATTGCTGAAACTGGGCCTGGGTTTCAACATTGTTCTAACTATTGGCAACTTTGAAACTGCAAATAACTTGGGGCCTGGGCTGTTCTTACCCTTGGAACAGATCAAGTAGTCTCTGTTTTTATTTATTTTAAAGCAAACCCCTTCTAAAAGGTTACCATGGTATTTTTGCAGTTTCACCATGCATTTTCCTTCGTTCATGGTTCTGCTATACGTTTACCATAGTTTGCAATGATCATTCCTATGCTTTACTATACTTCTGCTATTCTTTACAATTCTTCCCTGTGCTTTCAGTGCTTTATTACACTTTACTATGGGTCATCTTTTTTTATAAGGTTTAGGTTACCATAGTTAATTTTTTTTTTTTTAAATGGTTTTTACCAGACCTCTCTGTGCTTTGCAATGCTTCCCTATGCTTTACCAGACCTCTCTGTGCTTTACAATGCTTCCCTATGCTTTACCAGCCCTCTCTGTGCTTTGCAATGCTTCCCTATGCTTTACCAGACCTCTCTGTGCTTTGCAATGCTTCCCTGTGCTTTACCATGCTTTCACTGTGCTTTAGTACACCGATATGCTTTTACTGTGGAGATATTTTATAAGGGAAACCATGACAATATAAGGAGGGCCATCTGTGCAAGTTATTTTGTAATGACCGTCCGGTTTGTAGACTGCAAAAGTCTTGCAGCTTTGTAGTGGTAACCGCTAACATTGAAAACCTCATGTGACTTTCCTCTACACAGCTGTTTGTTCCTCCTGTTTGCTGCAGTTCTAAAGGTCTGTGGTATGCCCTTAATTAGACGTACAGATCAGCATCTCGTCTGCTGTATGTTGTTGTTTTCGTGGGAGGCAAGGCAGTGCCATGGATTATTGCAGTTGCATTGTATTTTATTAAGTTGTTTTATTAAAGGTAATCTCTAAAACAGATTACCATCTCCAGCAGAATCGCATAACTAATGGTTCACCAGCATCACGGTGCATTGTATTCCCATGTAAGGAAACTACATTTACTGATGTATTTCTGTGCCTAGGAGCGCATGCAACAAAGCAGAATGCAGCACGTTTCATTTGTTGATTTGCGGCAATCAAAGGTCACACTTGCAGATCAAATACGCAGTAGTGAGGCCACTGTGATGTATGCTTTACAACTTAGAACAGAAAGTAAGCAACAATCTTATCAGTTTCTGGAAGAATTGGACACTATGTCGGCGTCTGTTCTTTGAGGATCTTTTGAATGCTTTCTCAAATGCACCTCCAGGTTGCTTGCTACACCTTGTGTGCAAGGCTTAGTTGCCGGCTTATCTCTGTGTGTCAGCAGTGTCTTGATCAGACAACTTCTGCTTGCACCAGTCAGGTAGTTTTAGGTTTTATTGACACTTTTCTCAGGCGATAAAACATTATTTCCCTGCTATCAGCCAGTTAAGCTTTTACTTCTAATTCTTTTTTTATTGGAGCTGTACACTGTACATTAAAATGTATTAATTATCCTTATGTCTGGTTTCACAGATCCAGATTTGACCACACAATGTTGCGTTAGGTAAGGCACATCCGTGTTAACTAGGGTCCCGTTACTCACCAATACTGGGACTCGCTGCCATCCTACCGAAGGGGTGCAATATCATTGATTATTGAATAACTGATCAAATTTATCTTTCCTTCCCCTGCAGAGTCCATAACTAAAAGCATTGTAGGAGTTGAGAGAATGTAATTTGAAGTTTTATAATCCTATATTTTTATTGCTGATCCTGGTGTTTCTCTGTAAACGATAGATAAGGAATGGGGGGTCGTGTGTGTGTGTTTAGCTTTAACAAACAGGTGAGGTATTGGGTCATATCTTTTTATTACTTTTACAATTAACTGTTTCTTTAACTAGCTGCCCGACAGTAGTGCAGTTATTGGAATATATTGTTAAATGTGAGAGTCTTGCCAAACCTGGAACAATTGTCATACATCTCTTCAGATTTACCCAATGCATTCATGTTCTTAATGCTGGCCTTTGTCTTAAATATAATTTTCCTTTAGTTAAAAGTTTAGCGTTACTCGAGTTGTTCAAAAGACACTAGAAACACAATTCTGTATGGCAAAAAAAAAAAAAAATCTACTTTTGCATGTTCTACTGAAATTAGTGTTGTTTCCAGTGTGGATAGGCAAGGGTTGGGTTGAGCATGTTCTCAGATTTGCTGCCTCAGCTCTAGGACAGATGAAACAAAGCCAAGGCAGACAGTGAGTCATCCACTGCAGGCAACTTCCAAACTCTGCTTAACTCTTTCACGGCGGAGTGCATTCAGGTCTGTCAGTTCTAAAAGGGGATTTGAGAACACTTTCAGATGACTCTAGTCTAGTTCCTCAAGCTACTCAACACAAGTTCCTGATGAGCTGTATGTAGTACAGCATGCACTTAGTCAATAAGTAAGGATGTCACTATTTATAATGTTTTTCTACCTTTTTTTTTTTTTTTGGCCTGGTGATAGGCACAGTCTTCACAACCAAACTGAACACCGTGTGGTGTTAATGTGCAAAGAACAGCAAGCACAGTGATAAGAAAACAGGTGGAAAGTAATTTACATACGACTAGTGGTTACTGTGCCGCTGCGGTTATACTGCACCTAAAATAATAAATCACCACCTGGAAGAAATGCAATACGTTTATTTTGCATGTGATCACCACCCATTATCTTTTCTTATCAAGCAGTGAAATGGCAGTTTACTCAAAGTGATTCAGCTGTTTGAGAGAGTCTTGTTTTTCCCATCGCACCAGATGCTCTGCACCACTGAGATCTGTGCCCTAAATTTCCCTTGGCTAAAGCATTAGCCTTGACCCCAAATCTTTAAAGGTTTCTACCACTTCCTGCTAAAACACATACTGTAGCCCATGCAAGTAATTGATAAATGGACACTGCAGTGTTTTTAAAAAAGCCATGCTGTATTGCCTTCATCACAGAACACGTGATGTACAGTCATCCTGTGTCTGGCTTAGAATGATGTGCAGAATTTTATTTATTTAAAAAAAAATATATATGTATAGCTGATTCTTAACCAAAAAACCCTGAAATTATACTCTGTAAATGAATCGGCATGGCTATTCACACATTGATGTATAATAATGCAAACCAATCATTCTTGCGTTCAAAATCTAATCCTATGGAGAGGGTCTCCCTTCTACCAACACTAAGCGATCCTGTATCCCTTAACAGTGCTGCTCGGGCCGTGTTTTTTTTTTTTTTTGGTTTTGTTTTGCACCACGTCCGTTACCGTGATGCGGTCTCATTTCATTCTTGCTGATGTTGGTTGAATTTTTTACTGTGAAGGTTAAGGGAGATTGCCCTGCTGCCTGACCTCTCGCTGCAGCTCCGTCCTTAGTGACTTCAGCATTGTGCTGTGTGCAGATCAGCAACACTGCTATGCCTTCACTCTTTAGGGGAGGTCACGCTGCACTCTGAGAAATGAAGAGCAGTGCGATTAGGTATCTTGAGTGCATGTTGTGTTTTTTCTTATTTGTATAGGGCAGTCAAATTTTAGTCTGTCCTTTGCATAGATGCGAGCTGTGTTTTGACTGCTATCATACATCAGTTTCTGTTCCTGTCTGTAAAACCAATTGCATGTTGGATAATATGAAAGAATAAAGGAAATTGCATTGATAAATTTATTTACCGTGATGCATGGAGGTTTGAATAGAAGGTCATAGTAGACTGTTTAACCATGCAGCTGTGATAAACATATGCATTATTATAAGGTTGGTCGTAGAATCGTAAGACCCACTGAACGGATATTGCTTTTTGCATTGCCTTGTGATACATATTTAGAGTAATTCAACTATTTCAGTATTTCATTAATTCTACCATGGGGGGGAAAGGCTGTGCTTGTGTACTCTGCTCAAAAGCTGTTTCCTACCAGTTGTTCATGCCTGTAAATTATTTAATTGTGTGCATTTTTTTTTTTTTTTTTTTTGTTTGTCTTTCAGCAAAACCAAAGAAACTCTGTTCAGTGTTGGTAAGTTACCTCAAAGGCCATGAAGTCAAAGCAATTCATGATGCACACAGCAGGTGATGTTTTAATCTAGCGTAGGTTCGCTGGATATGAGGAAGGCTTGCTAGACAATGCCCAAGTGTGTGCATTGCATGGAAGATATTTGCATAAACCATATGGCGGTTTCTAAAATTGAACATGAATTTGCATCCATTTTGTAGCAGTTTTCCAGTATAACTTCCCTTACTTTGTACAAAGCAGGTAGCGTCTGTTTTTTTTTTTCTGGGCAAATTAAAAACGTCAATCTTCCATGCAAATACTGTCAAACTTGTTGCACGAACGTGTGCCTTTATATTCATCACCATGGTCTTGTATTGGGGAAAACCTGGAAAAGGAAATATATTACAAGTATCCATGAAACCTGCCCTTGCAACACAAATTAAGTGCTGGGTTTTGGTTGAAAACTATGATTGATCGCGTAACTAGATAGATGGTCATTTTGCATTCTTACCCTGCACTATGGGCTGTAGCCAGTGTTATTGGAAATAACAAACGATAATGGCACTTCAGGACATTGCCCTCCAGTCACATGTTGTGCTGTACCCTTGTCTGTGCATGCGATGGAAAACCCAGTCCCTGAATACTATTAATGGTGCTCTCCTAGCTCGATAATGCTGTTTGCATTGAACTTTCTAACTGCAGTGTTGGAATGAACACGCACGCAATCTGATGTGTATTGTGATACAGGCTACTTGTGTGGGACAGACTGTTTTGTTAATTTGACAGGGACAGCATGTAGTTATACCAATTATAAAAAAAACTCACTTCATTCGTTCTGGAATTACAACAAGCTGTTTTTTTTTCCTTCTAGAACTACGAGATCTGTACTTTTGGTCTAGTTTCTGAGCCATACCTCTTATGATATCCTGTAATTAGTGTCATGATTCATCGTTATGCAATGAACCATTACACCCCATGCGAATGACTGAATAATGTAAAATGCACGTTGTAATTTTGAGGTTTGTTTATCGTTGAATGCCTGCGTCTCTCTCTCGCTCTCAGATGACGGCTACGTGAAGATGTTTCTCAGGGGTCGTCCCGTCACTATGCACCTCCCTGACCGACTGAAAGGCAGCTACAGCCTGGAGACCAAAGCGCAGCTACCAGAGCAGAAGCTCAAACTCCAGTGGGTGTATCCTTTTCACAGAAACGGCACCACCATTGAAGGATTCAGTTTGCCGAAGTTAACATTCTTGGTGCAAACGTTTTAAAAGCGCTTGCCCAGACCTCTCTCGTTGTAACCGGCTGGGCAGTTTGAATTATGAAAACTCAAACTGGTGTGCAAAATTTGTTATAAGAGACTCCATGATGTATTAACTCATTACTAATTGCAAAATGAACTCAAAAGCTACTGTTGATCAAAAAGTAGTTTTTAACTTTTGGTGGTCTGTTTTATGCACGGGATGACATCTCTACACAGGATAAGAGAAGGAAGTTTGACAGACCTGTGATTTCTGTGAATCCCTATGTCGTAGCAGATGCCAGTTTGTGTTCTTGCTCGCTGTGGTGATCCTTGACCTATGCATGTTCAGGTATGGCTACCGGGGGCGGGACTGTCGGTCGAACCTGTATCTCCTGCCCACGGGAGAGATTGTCTACTTCATCGCCTCGGTGGTGGTGCTGTACAACGTGGAGGAAGAGCAGCAGAGGCACTACCTGGGGCACAACGATGACGTCAAGTGGTAAGGACGCATGCTGTCAGTCAAACTGGGCCACTTTGCATTGGATGGTAATTTTACAACTGGGTGGATGTGGTTCTGTGCCTATGGAACAAGGGAGGGGAATCTATAGGCTAAGCTTTAATTGCAGATTTGCAAGCTGTCTTCATAAAAGTGAGGATCAGAGGGGACTGCTTTTTGAAGTTTTGTGGGATTTCCGTTTTTAATTCCAGATAGTTAAATTGTTCTCTTTTTCAGCTTGGCAGTCCACCCTGATATGGTCACCATTGCAACAGGGCAGGTAGCAGGAACCTCCAGAGATGGCAAGGTATGTATTGAGATGCTTAAGCAAAAACGTCCCTCTCCTCCTCTTTATGAAATTATTTTGCCGGCTACTAGCGCCCCCTACCGTCTCTTGAGATCTTGCGTTCTGGTCCCCCTGCCCGCTTGCTTCCCAATCTTCATCATAACACCATAACCTTTTGTTCTTCCTCTTTCCTTCCAGCAACTGCCCCCTCACGTCCGTGTCTGGGACTCTGCCAGTCTCAACACACTTCACATTGTGGGGATGGGCGTCTTTGATCGTGCAGTCGCCTGCGTGGCCTTCTCCAAGTCTGTACGTTTTTAAATTAATTATATATAACATATGATTGTTCCACACCTTTTTAAATGTTCTTTCTTTCTATGCAGTTATTGTGTGTGCGTGTTTCTGTATTGATGCATTTCTGTGCTCTACAGAACGGAGGGACCCACCTGTGTGCAGTAGACGATGCCAACGACCACACCCTGTCTGTGTGGGAGTGGCACAAAGAGAAGAAGCTGTCTGAAGTGAAGGTATGGGACTGGCGGACTGCTCTACTTGCAGCATGGGGGGGGGGGGGGGGTGCTCATAGGTTATACCAGTCCTGGAACAACTCCATCTGCAACGTACATAATATCCTGGCATATATTCATTTGGGTTTTTCCTTCTCTTCGACAGTGCTCCAATGACTCTGTGCTGTCTGCCAACTTTCACCCCATGGATTCAAACCTCATTCTGACCTGTGGGAAATCTCACCTCAACTTCTGGACCATTGTAGACAACACTCTGACCAAAAAGCAGGGGCTGTTCGAGGTGAGCAGCCACACCTGCCACAATGCTGGGGAAACCACAATATTCCTGCGCACATCCGGGCTCGTTTCTTCAGCAGGATTTTTCACTTCCCTCTGTTTCAGAAGCACGACAAGCCGAAGTACGTGCTGTGCATTGCCTTCGCGGAGAACGGAGACGCCATCACTGGTGACTCCAGTGGGAACATGTGCATCTGGGGGAAAGGTCTGTATGCACTGGGAGAGCAGAGGTTAAGAGCTCTCTAACCACGCTGCCACAGTGACCTGGCTGGTCTGCATGGTAGCTGAGCTGCTGGCTGGGGTTTGTGGTGTGTGTGTGTGTGTGGTCACCAGTTTGTGCCCAGCCTTTGCACTCAAAGTTGTAATGGTATAGCTAGTTTCACAGACCCTGATTAGCATTAATTGTGGACTGCCTGGCCTAACATTAGTGCTAATCGGGGTTCTGTGAAACCAGCTGAAAGTTGAAGAATCTCAAAGGTGGTATTCTATTTTTAGTACTTTTTAAAATGATTGTTGGCCATATGTTTCAAGGGAGCCCTCTGCTGGTAAACACGAGCAAGTACAGATCTTTCTTTTTATTGCAGTTCTGCACGTACACCGAATGCATTAGGTTAGTGAATTGAGGAAGTCGTTGAAAGTAAGGTTTTGCCTCCACAGACCCCGTCGTAAATAAACCTCAGTAAACGCACACTCGAACGAACGATGTACCAAGCCTGCCAGAATCACGTGTGTCTGAAAAACAGAGCTGTGTGCAGTTTCAAGTTCATCCGTGTTTAACTTCTGGCTCGTGATAAAAGCATAGTAGCGCATCAGGACCAGTGCGTTGCACATTTAACCAGGAAAATCCTGTTGAGATTGAAATATCTTCAAGGGAGACCTGGTCAAGAACATGGCATAGAATACAAAAAATAAAAAATAAATAAAAATAAATTAAATGATCACAAGCTATAGAAACAAGTTAATCCCATTACAAAATGAAACAATTTTAGAAGCAGAACAAAAACATGATGTGGCTGCATAGACGTCCTTTTATTTAAAAAGGCATCCAGACAGTGAGTTTTTGATTTTTATTTTTATTTTTTTTTTTTTTTCTTTCCCCTCCTGCCGTTTATTCCAAGACTGTGCTTTGCACGGTGGATCCCTGTTCTTTACTCGGGCTTTCTGTTCTCAGGGGGTAACCGGATCAGGCACGTGGTCCCTGGCGCTCACGAGGGGGGGATCTTCGCGCTGTGCGTGCTGAAGGATGGGTCCCTGGTGTCGGGAGGAGGAAAGGACAGGAGGGTGGTCCTGTGGGACCGGGAATACCAGAAGCAACAGGAGCTGGAGGTACTGCACGAAACTCCCAGAGTAGAGAAAGCCTTTAAGAAACAAAACTAAGCTGACAAAACTTTCAGCTCTCGCCTTCATCAGCCTCTTGTAATAGGGGTTTATCTGCGGGTTCCACAGATTAGCAGTCGGCATCGTTGCCCATCAAATGTTCTTCAGGGTTAGTGTAATTTGTCACCTTGTCCTGCTGCTGTTGAGGAGGGGAATGGGGCATGATAACAAACACCAAACGCAGGGAAGCTGCTGTATATTGGAGCACAATGGGTACAGGAGTTCTGTAGCCAACACCTAGTGCGCACTGCAACGTGAAACTGGATTGCAAAGTGCAGATCACTGCTGGTTTCTCTCCGCAGGTCCCAGAGATGTGCGGGCCGGTCCGCTCCCTGGCAGAGGGAAAGTCCGACAGCCTGTTTGTGGGAACGACTCGGAACGCTGTTCTTCAGGGGTCTTTCTCGGGAGCCCTCCGCCCCATCGTGCAGGTAAGCAGGGCGCAGCTTCCAAACTACTCCTAAGAAATGCGATTTTCTTTGCAACAGGACGGATTCCTTTACAAAGATTTTTTTTTTTTTGTTTTTCGCTTTTTTTTTTTTTTGGTTCTTGATAAAGTGAAATATACGTGCAACTAAAAGTAAATTCAATCTGAAGTAATCGAACAAACGTGCAAAATTTACATTGCAAAAGTTTTGTGTGTGTGAAGTATATTGGAAGCTACAAAGCGGTGTGTAATTCAATGTTAGCGTAACGTTTTTCGGCAGGCTTTGCTCGGCTTTCCGAAGCTGCTCTTTCACAGTACTGCATTGCCTGTGTTTTTCAGGGACACATGGATGAGCTCTGGGGTCTGGACTCCCACCCCAGCATGGAGCGGTTTGTGACCTGCGGCCACGACAAACTCGTCCACCTGTGGGACGTGGCCACACACCAGCCCCTCTGGACCAAACTGATTGAGGTATCTCCTGTTTCAATCTCTGTGTTAAATACCTAATACCTGCATTGAAAGAAACAACGGGCGAGGTAACTAGGTTTAAAACACTGCTGCAAGGACAAGAAAAACAGAAATCTAATGTCCGTCCCGTTGCTGTCAAATCTACTGACTGTTACCAGTTGCTGTCTGTTTGAGGGTTTTCTAAACCAGAAGTACATCCTCTCCAGAAGCTGTTTGGTACCCTGTGCAATGAAGGATCCATAAAAAACAAAACTCTGCCCATACCAGGCAATATTTAATTAATTTTTTTAATTTTAAATTATTTTTTCAGGATGGGGCCCGATCGGCAGGTTTCCATCCCAGCGGATCGGTGGTTGCCGTGGGAACTGTGACTGCAAGGTAACCTAGGAAACCAGTGGCAGCATATTTCAGGCTGACTTTTTTCTGTGTGATTTATTACCTATGGCCAAATGGAGTTTAAGCGTGCACTTACTGATTGGAGCATGGTTCCCTTTATATTTAGCTTAATGGTCTGTCTCTCTGTCTGTCTCGCTCTTGCCCTCTCTCCAGATGGATGGTGCTAGATGCTGAAACAGCAGACCTAGTGTCCATCCACACGGATGGCAATGAGATTATCTCCAATGTGAAATACTCACCAGGTAGGCAGGAGAGTTGACAATAATACTGTTTGTAATTATTATGTACAGTTGATCCTGCCTCTGGAAGAGTGAAACCGAAATGAGAAGACGCTCTCATACCGGTACTGTATTAACCTGTTATAAACCATGTTTCAATTACAAGAGCGCATTGGAGTTTGGGCCGCCATCTTTAAAATGTAGTCCAGTCCGTTGCCTGGTGATGTGTGGGAACCTTCAGAAATCTAGATTTTTGATTGGCTGAGCTTCGTGATGTAATGTTTGAATTCGGGGGAGTACAGTCGCACAATGACTGGAATTTTATTTGCATGTGATGGTGAAATACAGACCCTAACTGCATTTTGTCTTGGGTTTCACAGATGGAAACTACCTCGCGGTTGGATCACATGATAATTTCATTTACATTTATGCTGTAACGGAGAACGGCAAGAAATACAGCCGTGTGGGGAAATGCACGGTACGGGGATCACTAATAAATCCATTTACAGCACCTTGGGTGCAGTTCTGCGCTCAAATTATTAGAAAATGGATCGGAGATTTCCTTTAGCTGTCTGGTCCATACGAGGTCGCTTATCTCTGGTTAAGGAACTTTGAGTGATCACAGATAACATTCAAACGCTGCCTAATCTGTGTTTCAAATGAATGCACTGGAAAGTACGTGAATACAGCATTAGTTAATTTTTTTTTGAAAGAAATGCACTTTTTTTAGTACATGCCCTCTGAAAGAATACACAGATTCACCTAACAGATTCCTCTTTTCAATAAAAACTTTATTTTTTTTAGCTTGTGTCTTCACATTGAAGTCTGATTTACCACTTCTACCTGCGTGTGCAGTATCACATTTAAATGATTTTTGCGATAATGTGGCTAGTCCTGGATACAGCTGTTGTTCACGTGCTGTTTTAAAGGAGTTAACGTTTTGGTTTGTTTTTACTGCAGGGTCATTCCAGTTTTGTGACTCATTTGGACTGGTCTAACGACGGCCAGTGTATTGTGTCCAATTCTGGGGATTATGAAATCCTGTTCTGTAAGTTGCTTGAGTAAGATTCTTCAAGGAGCCTTCTCTTGGTAGTGAGAGGGGGGAAAAAAAAAAAAAAACTGATCTGAATTATTTTTTTTAACTTGAGCAGGGAACCCCTCAAACTGCAAGCAGGTAACCAGCGCAGACACTGTGCGCAACCTGGAGTGGGCCTCCTCCACCTGCGTACTGGGAATTGGAGTCTTTGGTGAGCTTTTACTTGCATTGCTTTGGGCTGTGGCCCTCACTCTTCCAGCACTTTTTTTTTTACAGGCAGCCTATGCGTAACCCATTTAGCGGTTTCAGTCTTGAGCTGGAATGTAACGTCCAGTAAATAGGCCTGTAGGTTAGCTGATCGTTCTGCTGTTAATAACCTCTCATTGCTTGCATTTTTATAATTATCAGATACTGCTACGGCAAAGTTTGCATCACCTAGAATTTTAGGATTGACATTTATTTTTAAATCACTAAGAACATAACTTTTAGTTACTTTTTATTTATCATGTAATCAAAAAAAACTACTAAATGGTATTGCAAAAGTCTAGCGTAATGGTAGTATATGTACAATAGACTGCTGGCACCCTGTACTCTGATTCAGAAAATAAACCAGCCAGGAAGGAACCCTTCTAAAGTCAGCTGCCGGTGTTGTTTGGTCTCCAGGTATCTGGCCCGGTGGTGCAGACGGCACCGATATAAACGCTGTCTGCAGGTCACCAGATAAAAAGCTCCTGGCCACCGCGGATGATTTTGGCAAAGTGCTGCTGTTCTCGAACCCCAGCTCCCAGCCCCGGGTGAGAGACCTTTTCTCTTTCTCTGCCCCCCCCCTCTAGCTCTCTCTCAGCTGCCTTCACAGCAGACTAAGTCAAAAATGGACCTCGTGCGAAACAAGGTCTCTTATCATGAAGACGCCCTACGCAGAGATGTATTCATTTAAGGAACTGCTATTAAACAGAGTTGTTGTTGTTTAATTTGAGGGGCGTGTTCTATACGCGGGATGACTAAGGGTACCATGTGACTCCATGTGCTCTGGGACAGTTCCATTTTTAACTCTCCCCAATGCATTCTGGTAAATGTAGTCCTGCTGTGAAAGGTACTAGAGTGCATTGTGAGGTTGAAAAGCATGACGTGCGTCGTGTGGTAAACCGCGAGGTGATGCCTGCACGCGGGATAAGATGCTATTTTCACAAACCCCGAACGTTGATTTCTCACACGTACTTTTGAATTGGCTAAGGATGGATTTTAATTGCGACATCAGAACAGTTTTCGTAGGTTACCAGGTTTTAACTTGACACTGTAATAAAAGGTATAAAACAGTTTGCATGGAGAAAGCAGTTAGATTCTACTATGGGGGCAAAGTTGCGCGCTAGTAAGCTTTGACGACATCATTCTAAATCTTGTCAGTCATTTAATTTTTTTTTAATGTTCCTTTTAGGCCCCAAGCCATTCCTACAGTGGCCACAGCAGTCACGTGACCAACGTTGCCTTTCTCCATGACAACAGTCAGCTGCTGTCCACTGGAGGGAAAGATATGAGCATTCTGCAATGGAAGGTTGTCTAAGGCTCTAAGCAACTCCACTGAAGATTGTCTTTCACTGGAGCCCGCTGCCCAGGAGGGGGCAGTCCTGCTGTGCCTAATCTCGTTTATCTCCCTCACTCCTCCAGAAATAAATACGTAACTGCACTGCGCACGACAGCCACTAGAGGGGGCACTGACACTGAAAACAAAACTAAAAAAGTTTTTAAAGAAAGATGATAGAAGTACTGTAAAGTTTGTTGCAATAACCTAAAAGATTTTATTGAATGGTTGTGAAGTAATTATGAAAACGTGTTGAAGTAAATTAGTTGTAGCGTGCTTCGTTTAACTATACTTTGCTTGCTTTTGTTCTTTTTCTGTCTAATAAAGATTCTATTGCGAAATAGCTAGTGTGTTTTTCATTTCGCTATGCCCTTGTTAGATTAAACCCCAGCATTTAGAGAACTAAAGAACTGCAGTTATTTGAATTTCCAATGTCACTGTATCTTATCAGGGTAAGCCTTCTGTGTTGGTCTAACAAACTGTGTAGCTGATTACCACACTTGGATTATCCAGTCACGATTAAACGTGACAAGTACAGCTATGACCAAATATTTTGCATCTCCTGGAATTTTATGATTGAGACATTAATTTAAAATGCCATATATATATATATATATATATATATATATAAAATGTGTGAACATAATTTAACATCATGTAATCAAAGAAACCACAAAATGCTATCGCAAAAGTCTACCGGAAGCCATAACATCAATACGTTATTTCTGCCCGTATCCCGTTGCATATATGGAATACTACAAAGCGGTGTGTAATGCAATGTTAACGTAACATTATTCAGAAGGTTTCATTCGAGTTTATGAAGCAAAATTAGTTCATTCTACAGGGCGATGCAAAACTTTTGGCCTCAGCTGTAACTGGGAGTCTCTGAATCTGTACACGCATGCAGCCACCTCCCTGCCTGTTCATCCCATCATCACACTTCCTGTAAGTACGTCCAGGTGCTAGCTGTTTACCTTTTCATGAGGTCCACATATAGATCTTTATCTACAGCATGCTTTCATGTATAATGAGCGTTGAGTGTTGTCGCGGTCTTACAATTGATGCCGTGATTCCAAGCTAGGTCAAAGAGAAGTCACCGTTTGTTTGCTGTAGGTTTAAACCTACTTTGTTTCCTATACATTCAGTTATAAAAACAGAAGACTTGGTTCTGTCACCTATAAGGAATCGCTGCATGAACTTGTAATGAACTGCATCTCTGTTAACGGCGGCTGTAACGCTGTGGGAGCAGCACAACTGCAAACAGCCTACCAGAATCCTGGTCCTGGAGAGCCACAATGTACAATTAGTAGCATCTCTGCTGGAGAGAGTCCTGTGATAGTTTGAGGTGTTAACCTATAGTTGAATAGTACCCTTGACACTTCAGTTGACATGCTTTCTTCATCATCGTCTTGAATATTTGAACGGCTCGTTCTGCGAGACCGTTGGAAGACGCATGAAACGGGGCTGATGTAACATAGACAATGCTGTTTTTCTTCATGAATTCCTTGAACTCTGAGCTGACAAAACAGGTGCCGTTATCAGACACTACCATTTCTGGTAATCCCTGATTGTTAAAACTTTTTCGCAAACAGTCAATTGTAACAGCTGATGTTGCTGAAGTTAGCGGGTAAACATCCATCCATTTGGAATGAGCATTTATGAGTATCAAAAACATCTGCCCCATAAATGGTCCTGCATAATCTAGGTGTGATCGCTTCCAGGGTCTGTCTGGCCACTCCCAGGGATGTAGCGGGGCTGTGGCTGGTGCTTTCCGATGTTCCTGACACTTGCTACATGCCTTTACCCGTGTCTATCTCCTCATCTAGTTTGGGCCACCACAAATTACTTCTGGCCAGAGCCTTCATGCGCGAAACCCCTGGATGGCACTGATGCAGCTGTTCCAACACAGCCTGTCATCCTCGCTGTGGGACACGTGCCCCCCACAAGACACAACCATCTTGCACACTCAATTCTGTCTTCCTAGAAGAATAAGGTGTAAAATCTGTTCCTTCCCCCTGCTGTGGCCACCCCCTTAAAACGTACTCTCTCACCCTAGACAGTATGGAATCTTTACCTGTCCACACTCTCACCTCTTCTGCGGTCACCATCGCTATGTCTTCCATCATCAGCACCCTGTCTTCCAGACCTGTGGATTGGGAAGTGTCCGGCAGTGGCACACGACTCAAGGCGTCTGCGTTGCCGTGGTCCTTACCCGCCTTGTAGACTATCACATACTCATACGCCCGCAGTGTCACAGCCAACCTCTGGATCCTCGGTGATCATTTTGTTGAAGAGTGAAAGAAGCGGTTTATGATCTGTGCATATGGTGAACTTTCTACCATAGAGATGCTTGTGAAACCGTTGCACCCCGAAAATCACAGCCAGTCCCTCTTTATCAAGCTGAGAGTAGTTTTGTTCAGCTGATGTGAGTGCTCTTGACATAAAACCTATGGGTCTCTCCCACCCATCTGGCATGAGGTGTGAAAGTACTGCGCCTATCCTGTAGGAGGAGGCGTCATAGGACAGAATCAGCTCTTTCTCACTGTCGTAATGCACAAGTATATCTTGTTTCCAGTAATCGCTTTACCTTTGCCTCTCTTGATCAATAAGACTCTTAAAACAGACAGTGCCGGGTGCTGTCTTCAGAAGCACTTTAGCTGGATGTATGGAGCAGGGGGGAAGGTTTAACTTTCTAGGGATTGAAAATTACTTTTAGAAAAAGTTAAAAATATCCAATGTATCACCCTGAAGAAAACCTTACTAGACCCATTAGGAGACCACAGCAGACTGAGGGGGCAAACGCTGCACAAAACACCTGCATCGACAGGTATGGAATCAGCATTCTTTTTAATCATATGCGAGTCCTAGTGATCAGCTTTTTAGGGTCCCTGTTTAAAAAATGAGTACTTGATGTGCTTTCTCTCTGTGATTTCATTTTGCACTAAACTTTTATCCGGCAGACCTAGTCGCCTACAGGCGTTTCGGATTGCATTTGGCTGTAATCTGATAAACTGTGGATTTTAAACAAATGTTTTAATCTTTCGGGTGCTCAAAATCAGTAATAACCGTTTGAATAAGTAACACGAAGACGGCTGTAAATGTCCTACAAAGAAAATGATGATGTGAGAAATGCCAAAGTTTGGTTTCTACAGAGGCTACAAGCATGGTTTGGATTCTAGGTTTGACCATATGATTCGAATTACTTTGATAGACACCAGGATCTCTTTCAGTTGATACAAAGTTGTTGTTTAAACTTTGAACCATCGAAACAGGATTGGCTTTTTAGATTGGTAGGTATAGGTACACAAAAGGTCTTTTGGAGTGATCTGCAGAAACGCTGTCTGTGTCTCTACCAGCTGCTGTTCAGATCAAGTGAACACACCCACTTATAGAGCTCCTGCCACGAGACACCCTGTGAATCACACACACACACACAGACACCTGCTTCATCACCTGTGAGGCACACACACACCTGCTTGATTGCCTGTGAGACACACACACACACCTGCTTGATCGGCTGTGAGAAGGCCTTTCTTGAGCAGGTTGTTTGGTCGCTGCTCAGCATGGTACATTGAGGTTTGTTTGTTTCTATTTCATTCTGTAAATAAGTAAAAAAGAAATATAAAAGAAGTTGAACACTCCCAATACTGGGGCCTCCAGGCCCACAACAAAGGCACTGTAGAGTGCTCTGAAGATATTATCATGAGATGACATTGTTATTATTCTGACATATTTGAGGATCTCGGTACTGGTTGCAAATACAGGCTAAAGTTTTTTTCACATTTGGCATAAGATTAGAAGTCACATCCTCATTGGAACACATTACACTATGTAACACAATTTTTGTTCCTGGGTAGTAAGTGCTATTTCCTAATTGCTTATGCCTCAAAAGTATAGAAAAATGGCTATTATTCCCCACAAACTTTGCTTTTGTGACCAGGACAGTGATATTTCAAAATATCACTATTTCCAATGGGAAAACGGGCAAATGTGTGTCTTTTCGTTCACATAAAGTCAGTAAAAAACAACATATGAATCCGAATTAATATGTATTTATACTAAAGTAATACAAAAATGACTACAAAAGATTTAGAAGTGAGTAGTTTTTCGAGATTTACGATTATACTGTAAATACTTTTGTCTGTAAAATCTTTTGTAGTCATTTTTGTATTACTTTAGTATAAATACATGTTAATTTGGATTCATATGTTGTTTTTTACTGACTTTATGTGAACGAAAAGACACACATTTGCCCGTTTTCCCATTGGAAATAGTGATATTTTGAAATATCACTGTCCTGGTCACAAAAGCAAAGTTTGTGGGGAATAATAGCCATTTTCTATACTTTTGAGGCAAAAGCAATTAGGAAATAGCACTTACTACCCAGAAACAAAAAAAAAATATTAAAAAATAATTGTTACATGGTGTAATCAGCAGCTACACTTATAATCACACCGAGAATGTAGAGCTCACACTCAGAACGTCAATGACAAAAGTGCTCTAAACGTTTAAAGCCAGGTTCTATATAAAAAGTAAGTTAGAATTATATTTTCATATAATATCTTTATAATATATAGAGTATATATATATATATATATATATATATATATATATATATATATATATATTATCCAATATATATTATTTTATCACCATTTTATATTTGGTTTTCAAAATGCAAAATAACGTCAATACCTAGTTTCCTGGAAATTAGATAAGCAGTTCCCCTGATACATGGACACCAGAATAACAGCACTCTGGAAATCCTGGCAGTCCTGTCAATTATATTCAGATATTCCCGTCTGTGGGAAAAAAATCTGTAATTTCTGGTGTGTGACAAAGGGCTTTAATTTAGGATGTGATTCAGCATCCTGAACAGGGGCAGAGCCGGGGGGGGGGTGGTGGTGGGGGTATTGAAGAGGATGCCTGGTCCTGCGATGTGTCACATCCTCTACTCTTCCCCCTCACAACGAGGGCAGTTTTCCTTTGTAATCAAGCACTTAGATGCGCCCCCTTGACTCACACAGACAAACTTTTGCCGAATGCAACTGATGTTACCTCAAGGCTTTTTGGAAAGCCCAGACATTTGGCTGCTTCATTTAGTACGCTTTGATTTTTTAAAAATTTGAAAACAGTTCGAGTTTCAGAAGTTGCCCAGCCAAAACATACAAGCATTATAAAATAGATACATGGATGGGAAACTGAACGTGGTGCAATTGTGCACAAAGGTGCTTGTGCCCATTTCTCTGCTTACTGTACAATAATGTTATGTGTTACATAGCTAAGCTTTGCAAGGCACGGCTACAAAACTACTATTTAGGTCGAGGGGCTGGTTGAATTTGACCATTTTGTGCATGCTTGAAATGTGAGTGTGTTAATTCAGTTCAGTGTTTATATAAGGTTATGAACTGTCCTGAATGGCCGTACACCGTCCTAGTGTACATGGAGGCATATGGTAACCCCACTTTTACTCTTTTTTTTTTTAAAACCAATCTGTAGTTTCAAAGCCAGATGCTCTTTGTAACCTGGAAATTATATTGTATGTTTTGCACCTGTCTTGCGCGCCTCCCTTATCACCTGTCTGAATCTATTCTGCTTTAAAAAAAAACCCAAAACAAACATCGTCCTGCTGACTAAAACAAAGCTGCTGTTTGTATCTCAAATCTCATTTCTGATTTCTCCACTGGAGTGAATGGACCGTAATAAAACACATAATATTTATAGAAAAAAGCAACGAAGTATCGCGTACCAGTGTCGGCACAGAAAACAATGGCACCCCCCCACCCCTGCATTCACTGTGAAGGAGCCTTCAGTTAGGTTGATTACAGCGCAGATGGATTTCTGTCAATCATGCTTGAAGTTTCTTTTAGCGAAGGGCCCATTTGTGTGTTTCTACCTCTCCACAGCTAACTAACTACTATACTTATTCCACAATGTGAGGTTGAAGGGCATTCAAATGCACGCTTTTCTATGGAGAGTGCAGAGAAGTAGATTGTTGATCTACAAACCGATAGATTCATGTCTTCTGAGATTATAAGGATGTATGTGTGTTCTGTTTTCGTTTAATGTAGTTTAGCTTAGCTCGACTTAGCTTAGTTTAGGATAGCGTAGCTTAGTGTAGTCTAGTCCAGTCTAGTGTAGTGGAGTTTATCTTACCCTATTTTAGCTTAGTTTAGGATAGCGTAGCTTAGTGTAGTCTAGTCCAGTCTAGTGTAATGGAGTTTATCTTACCCTATTTTAGCTTAGTTTAGGATAGCTTAGCTTAGTGTAGTCTAGTCCAGTCTAGTAGTGGAGTTTATCTTACCCTATTTTAGCTTAGTTTAGGATAGCTTAGCTTAGTGTAGTCTAGTCCAGTCTAGTGTAGTGGAGTTTATCTTACCCTATTTTAGCTTAGTTTAGGATAGCTTAGCTTAGTGTAGTGTAGTCGAGTTTATCTTACCCTATTTTAGCTTAGTTTGGAGTTTAGACTGATGGAGTAGTTTAGTTTATAGTTTACTGTAGTTTAGTTTAGTTGCGTGTGTAACCTTGTTTGATTGCTGTCTCTGATTCTTTTCTGATTGTGTCCACGGCAAGGGGTTCTAGGGGAGCTGAGGGCAGTACTCTGCTACACCTTTATCAAGCTGCATTGTCCGAGTTACTATAATAAATGGACACGGCAGTGAACAGAGAGTATTCTATCAGATTCCTCACTGGAATGTCACTTCGCTGACAATGAACAGTGAATCAGCCGGCTGGAATTCCAGCTGCATCACAACATAGTTCCCCTTTCAAGATCCAAGCTTTTCTGATAAAGGCTTCAGAGAACAATGGGACTTCTGGGGATTACTGTAAAGCTCAAGGCGTTGGAGCCTGTTACACATGGCAGTGTTCAGCCTATTGCAGCTGTGCTTATCTAATAAGCAAAGACAACGCTCCAGCAACACCGTGCTGTTGAAACACGCTGGAACGTGCTATTGCAAATACGTTATTTGTCTGACCTTCATTTAACCAGGTGGTCCCACTGAGATTCTGATGTCTCTTGCAAAGAGGGACCTGGCACAGGATAACAGTACATTACAGGTCACACTTTATGAAGAAAAGCAATACACTCCCAGACAGTGCCAGACTGATGCCACCTTCAATGACAATGCAGCACATTCTGAAAGCCACAGCACTGCTTCGCAAAATCTTTTGCCTGCTTTTATTCGGCAGCTTTTGTATAATGCAAAACCTATACCTTGGAATAAAGCTGACTGTGGTAACCCTAACCCTAAAGTCATCTGTATGTGACATTGCAGATATGATCGGGATCGAATGTGCTGGTTGAGAGTGTTTTATTACATTTAAATTTGTCCTCCCACTGACCCCTTGGGAGATTTCTATATATAGATTTGCACTTTTAATAGCTCACATAAAAAAAGAAGCATTTTTAGCACAGATCATGTCAATGGTGAAAACGCTGTGCTCGATTTCATGGATGATATGCCTCGAACACAGAACAATATTTTAAGTATTTCATATTAAAAAAAATATATAATACAGTCTTTGAAGAGTAGATATATGGTTCTACTTCTAAATCAATCTGTCATGCTTTATTGACTATTCCATTCATGCTACCTCAGCACATCTGTTCAGCAGAAGTGGGTGTGTTGCGATGCAGCAGGGAAAAATCCGACAAGCTTAAAAACGTGCTGAAGACAGATTAAATACAGAAATAAATCAAAACTTTTTGCATAATAATGACTTCTTAAACCAGGATATTTTAAACCAGCGTCACATACTGAGGCTACTTGCAAGGGTCAATAAATGATACAACCGGAGTTGTAATCTGGTGTTACATAACTTTCTTCTTCGATGACGCGAGTGATTTTATTCTCTCTCTAGCTTGCATGCATTCAAACCCAATGATGGAATGAAAGAAAGTGAATCGCACTGATCCCAATCACACCCTCACCATGTTAAACAGATGCAGGGGTGGGCAATTCTAGTCCTGGAGGGACAGTCTCCCTCCTGACCAATTAAGCTTTCAATAACCACTTAATTGGTGCAATTAGAACAAAAACCAGGAGGGACACTGGCCCACCCCTGGTCTAGAGTCATTCTGGAAATGTAGCTGTATAATTTTGGATTATCGTGGTGTTTTATGAACAGAAGAATGGCGTGGCTGTGTGTTTATGTCATGCACACTCATTTGTGGAATAAACCATGTTCATTATTAGTTGACTGCCCATGGTAAGGCTGTCTTCACTAGAAATGAGGAAACCTTGTTTTTCTATACAACCAAACGGTAATCTGTATAAAACTAGTATGTTCAAAAACTAAAACTAATTTAATAAAAACATTTAAACAAACAAAAAAAAAAATTGTATAGTCATTTCTTGGAAAATCCGTGCTGTAAAATGTTTATATTTTTAAACCCCAAGCAAACTTATCAGACAAATAATCGTTTGTTTCTTTGTTATGCAACGTTAAACTCACACCAATAGCTGGGAGATATTATCTCAATTTTTGACTATCTTCTTACACAATTTCAACGGATACTTTTCTGGCGGGTGTGTGTGTGTGTGTGTGTTACAGCTTTAACCCTTTCAGTCCTGGCGCATCAAAGGTCTTGCCTTACCTTAGCACTGTATGTTAACATGTAACAGAATTCACATTGGAACCTCGCTGGGCTGCTAGTTTCCAGGCTGTCTATAAATAACTGTAAATGATATTTCTCTCCTACCCAGTATGTAAGGACAAAGGCTTTTAGTATCAAAAAACAATAGAGTAAGACAATATTAACTTCCTTTTGTTAGCATGTTGTGGGTTTAGATTTCGACATTTTATATATTTTAAAATGTAATGCAAATATTTATTTAAAAAAAAAACTGAAAAAGACAAAACTTTGTCACTGAATTGAACACAGTTCTTTTTCTAAATTTGGAAGTATTGTGTGTTTACTAGTTAGGGAGTGGGCCCCATTTTGCACAGTATTTGGCATGCCTGGATGTAAAGTAGATTTGAAATACTGTCTCGAGATGCTTTTAGTCAGGTGAGGTAGTTTTTTTTTTTATTTCAGCTTTGAGAAGGTCGGACTCATCTTTGATGAGTAAAAGTTGGAGAGCAATGCAAAGAAGTGCATCAGTCTGTTTTTTTTTTATTGACATCAGTAGCTGATTGGCCACATGTTACCAAGTTTCTCTTAAACCCTTGCCTGCGTGCTTAAAGACATACCCTGACCGCATTGTGTTTCAGTGTCAGTAAATTTTAGCCCTGCTGCACAATTCCAATAGACTTGATGGCTTCTGTTGATAATTGCTGTGGTATTATCAGTTACTAAACAGATCTTCTTACTGCTTACAGCTCTCTCCAAAAGTTTGGGATCACCCGATTGAATGAACTAATTTTGCTTCATAAAACCTGCAGAACAGTGTTCTATTAGCATATTGAATTACCGCTCTCTAGTTTTCCATGTACTTAAGGAAAAGCTGCCACAAATACTATACTTCTGAGTTATCATTTTGTCGTTTCTTTGATTACATGATGTGTTTTTTTTTTTTTTTTTTTTTCAATGACAGGTCTCAATCCTAAAATTCTAGGTCACGCAAACCTTTTGGCTATCGCCATAGATTAACTTTGTATAATTTTCAGTCATCACAAACATGAGAAACATGTTGCCGGTGTGAAATAGAAATTATCTTAACTAATGTATTCTTCTAAGAACACAGAAAAGAATAGACCATTAGGGTTATCAAGGCTCATCCTTTGTTAGCACACCATTCTCCCCCAATGAGGGGAACTAATTTAAAATACTCCCAGTGTTTCAGCTCTTGACCAGTTCCCCTTGTCCAATCTTCCTTTCTTTGGTTTAGGTATAATATTAACAATCACAAGCAGCCAGGAATGTGCCTGTGTAATTCGGGTCTTATTCAGCATAGGAGTGCTAATGCAGTAATAAGTATCACTTGTTGAGACTTGTCAAAGACTGCTAGAGAACGATTTCTTAAAGCAGTTCAGAGCAAATCTGCAGTACCAGGGAGGGGGGGGGGGGGGGGGGGGGGGGGGGGGGATATTATATAAATAAGCGTAGTACCAACTCAGACAAACCATTGTTTTGTTTTGTTTCTCCACACACTTAATGAAAACACCCAAAGACATCAACGTGTTAATCAAAAACAATGAAAAAAATAAAAAAAAAAAAAAAAAAAGTGACATTTTGAAATCTATCATGAAATGATGTATTGCTGTTATGGGTTCTGGTAAACCTTTTGCGATCATTTTGTAGTTTCTTTGATTACGATGATATGGTTTTAATTTTATTATTTTTTTTAATATGTCTCAATCCTAAAATTTTAGGTCACAGCTGTATATAGGTGTGTGTGTATGTGTTTTATAATCTATCCATCTAGTCCTGATTACACAGATGAAGACACAAGTCTAAATATTTATCGACTTGACTTAATTTCCTATAAATTCACCTTCATTCCAGTATGCCTGATGAAACTTGTAATTACTTATAGCTTTACTTTTTTTTTTTTGTTTAAACCAGTTGCTAGGCGACAAGTGATTTGAAAAACAACATGAAAAACCAAAGAAAGGTCAAGCTGACCTAGAGAGCCTCCAGTCTGCCCTGGACTGGAGGGAGCAGTTCAGTTTCTGTGCCTCAAGGGAGCCCTGGAGGGGCTGAGATGGAGGGAGCACTTCTTTCTCCATGCCTCAAGGCCCTGGACTGGAGGGAGCACCCTTTCTCTAGGGGGGTGAGGGAGGGAGCAGTTCAGTCTCCGTGCCTCAAGCCTGCCCTGGACTGCAGGGAGCACTCTTTCTCTGAGGGGCTGAGGGATGGAGGGAGCAGTTCAGTCTCCGTGCCTCAAGCCTGCCCTGGACTGCAGGGAGCACTCTTTCTCTGAGGGGCTGAGGGATGGAGGGAGCAGTTCAGTCTCCGTGCCTCAAGCCTGCCCTGGACTGGAGGGAGCACTTTCCTTTACTTACTTGCTGACAATTTTTTTTAAACTTTGACATTTGAAATATTTTACCTGGTGTTTGTTTGCATTTATTCTCAAAATCAAATGCACTGGAGTTTTTTTCAACAGCTTCTATATCTACCTAAGGGACACACACACACACACACTCACACTCCAGTGCATTCAATACTTTAAAAAGTTTTACTGATGTTAGAGATTAACACAGCACAACTTAAACACATATATTAATATCAAAAAATGCATGACTTTGACTGATTTCTTTCAGGTCAATACAAGAGAGTCTGTTTAATGGGACTGCAGCTGTGGAAGTGATTCTTGTTAACTCTATAGAATCCCTCTAACATTTGTTAATTCCCCCCTATTGCCTCCAGTGAATATTACATTCAAGATGGACATGTTCACAAAGTTGTTACCCAAGAAAACATATGTTCAAACAACAAAAAAGGACACCTCTATGACATGTATTTTGATCAAAAGTCTTTGTCTTGTGGTCCAAGCGTTTTATTGTGCACGTTTCCTTAACTTTTACCAAAGCTGCTACAGAGTCACTTACAGTAGGAACTCGATTTTACGTCACACAAGGTGACAAGTGACTTGCTCAAGGTGACACACAGGCGGGATTCGAAACGGAAACCTACTGGCATCAAGATCTTATACCACTGGACCACCAAGCCTAGCTGTGTAGCGCCCTGAAGAAATCTTTAAAGCCAGCAATGGCAACACAAGGGATTCGGGAAAAAATATGTGACAGGCAGAGTGGCCCAGTACACAGTGCAGCACAATGTGGAACTTCATTGGCTTAGCAGCTGTGTGCCTCGTCAGCACTCAGATCACTTCACATGCCATCCTAAAGGAGTGTTCCCTCTAGTGGACAATGTTTAAGAGAACTGAGATGGGACTGGGTTATGGAGCGTATTGATCAATCAATCAATCAAGCAACCTTTCTTTATTTTATATAGCGTCTTTCATAGTGGAACACCATCACAAAGCGCTTCACAAGATGCAGTAACACAAGTGCAAACTTACATTTTCATCTTTATTGTAGCATCACATTTGACACAACACAAATAAATCAGATCGGAATTGATAAACAGCGAAATCTATATAAAACAAAGCTGTTTTGAAAAGTTATATATGTGTGTGTGTGTGTGTGTGTGTGTGTGTCTATGTGTGTACTTTTCAAACCTGATATTTATAAATGATTTGTATTGTTTAGACTGAGATACGTGTTTAAAATCAAGGAAGAAAACACATAAAAATACTTTCTCCATGATGAACTTATGAATTACTTCTCATTATTAATGTTTATATATATATGTTTTAATTATGTTCTGTCTACATATTTGTTTATAAATATCTTAGGTATAATAATTAATTTAATACAACTAAACAGATAAATGAATCAAACACAGGGAAAGTTGGATGTAATAGTTTAAAAATACCATTTTATTGAAGCTAAACTAAATAAATTAACTCTGTTTGTATCTACCTGCTTGCATTGAGCACAGCGCTCTCGACGGCACACCTGTGAGCATCCACGATAGCAGCCCGAAATCTCGTTGGACTGCCCTGAGAATCAGCAGTTGGCGGGTCTAGTTCTGTATATGTCTATGCATCCACTCTCAACACCCCATTTAGGGATATCATATTGCTATGAAATAGACTTCGTTTTAGTGCCTACATTCGGCACCCTTGTGTGATCGGGCTGTAGCATATAACGTTGACGTCATTTACGAGTTGCGCACTCTGCACTGCCCTGCGTGACAGCAGCTGTGAAAAGCTTTATTATATAATTGGTAGAAATAGTAGGCATGTCAATATTAATAATATTAATAGTAGGCTACTCCTGTTCCTCCTGCTGTTGTGATTGTGTGTGAAACTGGACACTGGTGCCAGTGGCTCACACTGACTGCATCTTTTCAGTGCCAGTGATGAAAGAGTTAATGGAGAAGTTTCAGGGAGGGCAGAGCTAGACAGACCCGCTGAAGTGTGATCTCCAACGATCAATCTTCCGTGTGCTATTGAACAGGATCTACACTTTCGCACCGACATTACCGACACTGATCAACCCCCACCCACCCCAACCCCCGACCCCTCTCCTCCCTCCCCCAGAGCTCAACACAACCCGCCTCCTCCAGCTAGTTCTTCGCCTCACTTGCTAGTTGAAGCACACGAATGCCAACCTGCTGCTGGCCGCTCCGAGTGCGCTTGATAAAGGGGACGCGAAGGGAGAGAGAAGGACCCGGCAGCATGCATTCTCGCAGCTACAATAGTGCACGGTTATAACCTGCAACAAAGCCAACCAGTCTCTGCCACTCAATTGTAGTTTGGAGGGTTAGCCACTGAATATTTTATTTATTTTATTTCATTTTTAAATCATTGTCGCACTGCAGAGTACAACCGACTTTCAAGTAAGTAGCAACTTTTGTGAATCGACGCGGCGTTATATGTGTGCTATTTTATATACAAAACAAGATTTATTCACCGTTTTGTAAAACGATGCGTACCAGTCAGTAGGTGTTTATTTATACCAGAGATAATTTGTTTGTTTGTTTCATTAAAACTAAAGAATCTTTATTATATTTTTCACAGGATGATTATAAAGTAACTTTATCCACCATCACATAAATGAGACACGGCGCCGCATACTTTCTAATCACCGTGTGTGTGTGTAAACGTTGTTATTTCAAAATTGTTATTCCAGACCTGGCTGCAGGGAAGTGTTTTGCATTTTCATTGTGGTATGCAAAATGAAATGATCTTTAAAATGTGGTAAATGTTAGTTTTTTTTTTATTTTTTATTTTAATGTACTTCTTATGCCAAGACAGAGCTAACCTTTAAAACACTCAGCAAGTGTTCTATTATATATATATATATATATATATATATATATATATATATATATATAGAGAAAAAACAGAGCGTGACGGCACAGCTTAGTGGAAAAAGAAAGTCAATTGTCTCACAGAAGTTATTGCGCGCAAGGGCGCTGGAGCTAGATGTGCTGGGGGTGCGGCAGCGCCCCCTGGCTGTGCATGGCTTCCTTCATACACAGGGGTTACAGTTTTCTTCAATGGCTTTCAGCACCCCCACTTCAAAAATCGTTCAAGTGAAACTAATTGCACGAGTAGAATTTGTATTTCCTGCACAGGCAGTGCGCAGTTTCATTAGCTGAACGTTTTTATTAATAATAAATTAGCTTATTGTTATTATATACCGAGCATCACTTATATTTGAGCAACAAAAAGAAACTTACTACTTATGTTTGGTTAACATTCACTCGATTTGATCGAAAAACGTCAAACCCTGTTTCAGAGCAGGCGCGGTGACTTTTTATTGTGCTGAATAACAACTGACATAACGGAGATGCTGCAGAATGATCTCTCCATCTCGGGCAAGTGTTGTGACACTTGCTGCCCCAGTTCGTGCTCTGTCATTGACAGAGTGTGTCTGGTTATATCGTCTCGTCAGGTTAGAAATTGCTGGCTGTGAGCGCCCAAGACGGCGAGCCACAGCACGCTGCCCTAGTCCAGCCTCCAACATGCATAAAGGTGCTGCTCTCGACAGATGTGGCATGCACACACATACATAATATATATATGAATGAGAGAGAGAGAGAGAGAGAGAGAGAGGGAGGGGTGTTCTTTATTGCTTGCAATTCAACAGCTGTAATCACTGTCATTAATCAGGTATAGTTCCAATCAGTTGACAGAGTCAGTATTTATGGCTAGTCAGCCCAGTCAATAAAGCTCGTGCTTCAGTCACAGTCACTCAAGCGCGTCCTGGTCAAGGATGAATGATTGAGTGATTAAAAAGAAACCGAAAACACTTCGTCATTGTCCATCATTTATATAGCTTCTTTTATTTCGAAAATAAAAGGTGTTATAGTAGTGGTAAGTTTCTTTTGATGGTTGGTACATACAAGGGATGTATTGGATAGCATACAGGAATGCCTGTGTTTATAAAAATGCAAGACTCTAAACAACGCTATGAGGTCTTGAGTTCTGCTTGATTGCATTTATTTGAGAGGTGCTGCAGTTTTAAAAGGTGTCGTGGTTTGGGACGGTATTGGCCAGTCTTGGAGCCACTGTGTGGTAGAGTTTGTTTTGAATGACAGACAGTTGATCGCTAGTTTCCCCCTCTCCACATTAAAGTGTGACTAACCTCCAGCCATGCACTGACATTCCTAATGAGTTTAGCCTATTCATTCTAATTCCATAGAAACAGCCTCCCCCCAAACACCAAATCTTATTACAAGAAGCATGTGGGTTAAGGTCTACTTAGGTTTCTTAGTATTGCAATTTTGGTGTTAACTTTTTTCAGCCTGAAAAAAGAAACAAGGACCAGGGGTCACAAATGGAGATTAGATAAAGGGGCATTCAGAACAGAAAATAGGAGGCATTTTTTTTTTTTTTTTATTTTTTTATTTTTTTTTTTTTTTACACAGAGAATTGTAGGAGTCTGGAAACCAACATGCCCAGGAATGTTGTGAAGCCGACACCCTGGGATCCTAGAAGCTGCTTCATGAGATTCTGGGATCAATACGCTACAAGCAAATGAGCAAGATGGGCGCGATGGCCTCCCGTTCTGTTTGTAGGCTTTAGTTCGAAGTATATGTTCATTAAATATATATAACATAAATTAAAATATAGTGCTTTTTATACAAAAGTATTGCAAAGCACTGTACATAACAGAAAAAAAAAGAACAAACCACAATCCCTTTGTATAGCATGTCACACATACAACTGCCACACTCAGACCATTTAAATAACAGCTTTAAATAGCAGTATACACACACAGTACAAAAGCAGCAATAAAGTTACATTAAAAACCACCAAGATAAGAAAGCCATTTTATAAAGGTGCGTTTTTAGACTGTAACGGTCCCAGCTTCCCTGACAAACGAAGGCAGAGCATTCCATAATTTCGGAGCTCTACAAGAAAAAGCCCTCCCTCCTCCCGTGTTGCTTGTGTTGACCTGAGGGATAACCAGCAGCCCCACATCCTGTGATCTCAGAATGCGGTTCGTAAGATACAGGGTCGGTAACTCCTGCAAATAACTGGGTGGTAATCCATTCAGGGCCTTGTAAGTTAACAGCAAAATCTTAAAATCAACTCTATACGATACAGGGAGCCAGTGTAAAGAGGCCAAAACAGGGGTAATGTGTGCACTTTTTCTGGTTTTAGTCAGATTTCCAGCGACAGTATTCTATTCGATTTTGTTTTTCCCAGTAAAGTACTCGTATTTGTGAATGTGATAATGAATGACGACAACAATTAAACTAAATCTAAAATACCTTCTTTTAAATGCATGCATGGTTACAAATTTGTTTTTCTAAGAAAAAAATGGAAATATTACAGGCTGCTATGAGTCTTGCTATGTGCGAGGGTGAAACCCTTGCTGCAATATTGAACTACATGTGATTGTGATGATTATTCTACTGGCGCCAGAGCTGTGGTTTATTATGTACTGTGCATGTTGTTGATTAAGTGTGTAGTTAGATTAGGGCGCTTCCATTAATGAAGTTTCTGTAGCTGTACATGTGGGACAAGGGTTTTGTTAAAGCCATGTGTTCGGTAATTTTTCAGTGGAAGGGGTAATGCTAATTCAGTCTTTACTGGTAATAGTTAAGGATGAAAGAATAATAAAGTAATAAGCAAAGTAATAGTTTAACACTGGTAAACAAAGCCACTATTCATGCAGGTTAAACAGAGAAAGTATACATGAGAAGAAGCATGTGTATTGCAAATACAAGTGCAAATGGAATGAATGCTGGGTAATAGTTTATTTTTATACCGAATCATTCCATGTTTAAATGTTTATTGAATAGTTAAGCCTGTTAGGAGCAAGCAGGGGCTGGGGATTATAAAATGCTGCGTCTTTCCTTAGGAGGCGAGATGATTATTGTGTTAGTCAGTCTATTTACAACCTGCTAGTTGAAGAGCACCAGCGGTCTTTTGCAAAATTTGCGGTATCCAGTGCCAAAATAAACATTTATACCTATGAACACTACCGGTGACAGTTTCCTGCATTGCAAAGAACTCTGTGTTCCTGTGAAAATAATGTGATTGAGGGTTGGGGTTAGCTCTGCCTTTCACCCCGTTACACCACGGATGAGAGAAATGTGGCAGAATTTCCTGTTTACAAAAAATAAAGCTGCTAAACAGAATTACAAATGCGGGTGTGATGAGGCATGGGGTACAATGTTAAATGTTTACTGTAACACCAAACGCAATTCACCGATTTGCACCCTGTTAGGGCAGCACAGAGAGTGCGTTACCAAATCAGGACACCTGTGTCTCAAATTGTCTTTCTGTTGCTGTTGTCGGGATTGTTTTACTAAATGGTTTCTGCTCGGTTTTCCACAGGCGAGTAATCCAAGTTGACAAATCTTTTGACTTGCGCCTTATTCAGCGTTGGTGCAAGGTGCAACACAAAGATTTAAGTGGCTCTTACTTCTGTCAGGTAGGGGCTGTGTGCACATTGAAAGATGAAGCAGTTGGCGTTTCACGCAGTGAACTTCTTAAAACAGCAGAGCGCGTTGGTGTGGTAATCTGTTTTAAACTACCGCCTATATCATAGGGCAGAAAAAAGAAAAAGTCAGCGCCCCCGGGTGGGAGGAAAATTCGCTTCCACAAATCTGCTTTTTAAAACATTCAATGCGGAAGAGAACTGCTATTGATTGGCACCTGTTATAAAGGTGAGGGAAGGACAGCTTTTCTCGTTTTGAAATCAAACACTTAAATCAATTAGTTAATTTAATACCTTGTCGATTTAAATACTTCTTAAAAGCAATTACAAGTATGAACACGTGTATCAGCACACCCCTAATTTATATTTTCAGCGGGCCAATGTGTGGCTGGACATTCGTCAAAATAACAAAACTGAAACTGTAGGTCAGCCCGGTAAAAAAGCAGCACAGTTGTTGACAGCAGGGTAATTTTCTCTCCATCTTATAACCTATACACACACACACACACACACACAACACATTCCAGTTTGCTCTTTTAAGCCAGCTCAAAATCAAATCTGTTTTTAAATCTGATTTAAAAGACTCAACTGTGCTAGGATTCCTCATGTGACTCAGGACGGAATTCTGAAGGCAGGAAGCGGAGCAATTCGAGACCCCTCCTGATTTTCGAGGATTATAGAACACGTTGTTCTCTTACCGTGAAGGTAGAACCTCAGCAATAATTCTCATTCATTACAAATCACTTCACTTTATTTCACATTAGTTGTTTGCATTTGTCAAACTAGGCAGCTCAAGGCAGGCTTTTAAAAGCCCAGATCAGCATCAGAGACCCTGTACTGGGCACTGCACTGCACTGTGTTGAGATAACTTTGCATTATCCCAGATAGCAATCTGAACACAACAGATCTGCATCACTAAACTGTACTCTTCAGCTGCAGCCGTGTGCCTGCTTCTGGTGCGTCAACACCAGTGTGCATTAAGTAAACAGGTGTTGTCAGTAATGCATAATTCTTCTGCATACAATTGTAGGTACTGTACTGAATCCAGTCTCCGATGTTTGACCAGGTGCACTGTTTTTTTTCAGCACACCCTGCCTCTATACAGTGTAGGTGAGTCAGTGTATTCGCTTAGTAACTGGCACTCCTACCACTGGGGAATGACAGCTATATGAAATGCAAAGCAGACAGAGTCGTGCTGGGTTTTGAATTCAGCTGTTTTGCACACCACCGCAGGTATGCTATTCTCGATAGATATCTAGCTATTTTCCATATGTTATCAGTACCTCAACTACTCAGACTGGCTGTTCAGGCAAGGGTGAGAGTCGGGTTTCAGTAAAGAAAGAAGGATGGTTTATATGAAGTTATAATTGACAAGGAACTCTAGATCTGGGAGAGACAGACTTTGAATAGGTGTGGACCAGCATGAGCACGACTCAGACACTTTCCAAGAAAAACAAAACAAAAACACTTAAAATAAAAATGAGATGGAAACTTTGACAGCGCAAATTATATGCTACCCACACCTGCAGCTGTAGCCTGAACTTTTGAATCACTGTGTAGAATTAACTCATTTTACTTCATAAACTTGAATGAAACCTGCTGAATAATTTACATTAGGAGCCCCTCTACGCGTGAATTTATGAAACTCTGCTTGCATTGCCGGTGGTGAAACGTTTGAGCAATTATTCGGTTTTTTTGCAACACACGCAGGCACAACTTTCTCTCAAGGCAGAGCGGAGGAGAACACAACACCTCCAACAGTCCTTTGCGAAACTCACGTCTCTGTTGAATACCTGGCCCAAGGTCCTTACAAAGTTAAACCACAATTTGTTAAGCGATGTTTCAAGATAAAAGTGCCTGGTGGTCTGTGTACGGACGGCTTGTTGGAGCACAAAAGAAAATGTCCTCGTATTTGCTTTTGGTCCTTAACTGCTGCTAGATTGTTTGTAACCTCTTCTCGGGGCTACTCTGACACAGACGACCTGATAACGCCAGGCTGCTTTCTGCCTCATTGTAGACTCAAGGTTGAAATGTATACATACTTAAAAGCTCATACACTGGTATGCAAGGGCATCTGTCGTTTAAGTGCAAATAAAAGGGATCTAATGTATATGTTTACCCTTTTTATGCATGGAGACCTCATATAGGAAAGGATAAAAACAAAACTTCCTAGTCTTTATATGGGGAGATATGGCTGTAACAACATTTACAGTATATAACAGTATACACAATAATAGTAATTTGAGAGACAGCGCTCATCCAGAATATGAAATGGATTGACCTTTCTTGGTGTAGGGGATTGCATTAGAGCCGGGACTGGCGTGCATTCTTTCAAAATGTAAACGAATATTCAAATCTTGTTTAATTTTATATTAGTGAATATTACAGCGAAACAAAAATCTGGTACCCACTAAATCATCTATAAAAAGAAAGGAGAAAAACGCTGCTGTGAATTGTGTTTGAATACTTCACAGTGCAGCCTTGTACAATTCATTACAGTTTCCAAGGCAACAGCCTGATGAAACGTTGTGAAAGCATGTTAAAGCAATAACCAGAACAGATACAAGCTCACAGGCTGAATGCGGCCGTGGTTTTTAAACGTCTTCAAATGTCCACAGAAATACCTTTTCGTTCCTACTTGGAATTTCTCTGGTTATTGAAAACTGCAGGATTGTGGCAGAGCACTCACCTAAAACTGTTTACTACTGCTCCAAATGCAAATGAGAAAGTTCTCATGTTTTTATAACTAATCTGTGAGAGTAAGGGGGCTGCCTTGATCATCCTATACCCTGAAACAGCTAGGATATTTAATTTTTTTTTAAAGATCATTTTACAGCACTGGTAGCATCAACTAGCCACCCTGAGATTCCCCCTAAAAAGTGATGCAATCCACCGAGGGTTTTCCCCAGTGCTGTAAAATGCTCTAATAATATCAATTCGTGGCTTATCAGGGTATAGTTTATCACTTCTAGATGTATTTGCCAGAGAAAAAATACCCAAGTTTCCTTTCCATAATACAAAGAACTACCAAAAAAGCACCATATCTTTCTCAGTAAGTAAATACTGGCTTAAACAGTTTGCCTTTGATAGAGAAAGCCTTTGTGTCTGTCCTGACTTCTCTTGGCTGCTTTCGTACAAGTTTCATCCGGGATTATCTCGTTCCAAAAACTGTTTCGCACCCGCCTGACACCCCCATGCCTTTACTTAAAGGAAACGGACAACAAGTGCTTTCTCCTATCTTATCAGCAAGTGGGACGGACGTCAGCCGTGTGCTACAGGGTGTAGGCTGCAATGGGAGAGGTTTGGTGTTGCACCAAATAGGTCAATGACACAATGCAGTGGGACGGCCGCGCAAGGGCAGCCACAACGAAAAGAGGTCAAACTCCTATAAGCAGGCACTATTAACTGTAGTCTCTTTCAGTGTCTTCATTCTATCAAAATAGGGTCTTTTTTTTTTTTTAAATCGTTTGTATCTTGCAAGAAAGTGTTATTTGCCAGTTTATTAAAAATAATAAGCTTGGTCTGCATGCGTTAGGAATCCATGTCTGGGGGCAGTTTATAGGAGACCAACATGGAGCAGAGGAAACGTCCCCTTGGGCAGGCTTTAAAACTGGACAAACAGTTCCACAGCGCAATGAGCGAAGCAGTGAAAAGGGTTCCGAAGCAGACGAAGCGTGGAAATAAAAACTCCAGCCGCTCACTGCCCAGGGTTTAAAACGCTGGTCACGGCTCTGTGCCCAGTTGTCTCCGACACTGCCTGCAGGCCAATTAGACTCCCGCTCACCCAAATTAGCGGTCTGATGGCTACCCATTGAGCGCTCTCATTAATTTTAAATTAAATTCACTGCGGGATGTTTTCCTTTCTATTTAAAAAAAGGGGTAAAATTGCTTTCTCCTTGCCCCTGTCCTCAGTGCTCCCTAACCATCTGCTTAGTAATGAGGCTTATCACACTGTTAATTTGCCTGACTTCCACGACTGCCGTTGTCAAGGAAACGGACCAGTGGTAAAAGGTTCTAATGCAATTTTTAAATCAGTCAGGCTGGTTTTTGATATCTGCAGACTCTTACATTTCGTGAACAGGGACCTGTATAGTTCGTCTTGTAAACAGGACCCTGCGAGATGTCCCTGGAGCCACTCCAGCTAAACCGATCAAAAGAATAAGGAATAAATCAATCCCCTTAAAGTCTAGCTAATTAGAAAACACCCCCTAATTGCGAGGGATAATTATGAGCCATTCTAGAAATTGATGCGTGTGACAGAGTCTTGCTCGTGTCACGTGTGTGAGTAGCTGCTGATTAAGCAGACAGAGAGACAACTGGGGGTGGAGTTGAAAACGCCGGCACAGGCGCGCAGGATTTACTAACAAACAAAACGTAAATAAAGGTGGCCATGTTACCAGCCATGGTAACGCACAGAGGGCTAATGCAGCAAGCTGTCAAAAAAGGGAAAAAAAAAAACAAGGACCAGTACAAAAAGATTAGATAAAGGGGCATACAAAAATAAACACTTTTTTACACAGGTGCTGTAAAATGTTGTTGAAGCTGAGGGATCTAGCGCTTGATGAGATTTTGGGATCAATAAGCTCCCCTAACGACAAGATGGGGAGGCCTCCTCTCGTTTGTAAACCGCTGGAATCCACTTCTCTCTATACTGTAGGCTGTTGTTGCCTGAAACTAACCCCTGTTCCTACTGTAACGCTTGGGTTTTACACTCCATTGAACTGCATGGAAGGGCAGGACCGGGACTCGAACCTGCGACCATGCGATTAAAAGACGAACGCCTTACCAATCAAATAAAGAGCAAGCTCTCGAGAAGAAAGTACGTGTCTTATGCTGATGGCAGCGTTATAAACCCATCAGCCACTAGGAGGGGGGGTCATTACACTTGCTGTTTTAGAGCAAACAGATTTTCCTTTTAAAATCCTGGCACACGTATTCACAGTGATGCAAGGGTGCAGTGTCAGTAGCCGTCTACGGCGTTCTGTTTCCTAACGGGATAACTGTTTAATGGTTTCTCCCAACGTGTCTCGCTGTGGTGACATCTTGTGGTTGTAGGACAAAATTACAGGTTAAAAAAGACAAGGGTGAAACACAAGGCCCTACTTCCAAATTAGGGTCTAAAATGCTATATCAACTCTACACAGTTACCAAGTAACAGCAGAATGGCCGCTTGGCACTGTGCATGCTTTACGCATTAGGCAACACTCGTTTCTGGAACCCCGTCAGTCTCTGTCTGAAACTTGCTGATTAGAAACCGCAAAATAAGAATTGTGTGGAAGGGCGGGAGACAGAGGTGAAACCTGCGGTCTTAAAACGAGAATAAAAGCATCGACTGTGCGCAATTCTGGAAGGCTGAAAAGACACCGGATAGATTCAAAGGCAGGCCTTTCGGACGATTCAAATGCATGAAGTTGCTTTTAGGGTTTCTGAACTGTTGTAGGCTGTTTGGGAAGCTTTCACAGAATGCCCCGTGTTGCTGAAATGGAGTGTGTCGCAATACCTCTTATTAAACCTCTCAAAAGGCAACAGTCATTTGACCTTTGACTGCTAGACAATTGCCTGGTTTTGTGGGAAATTGCACTCACTATTTTTGGTCTCGTGACACAGTTAACCAGTAGGGTTGCAAGAGAGGGATCCTGCCCCTTTAAAAATGTATCACAGCACACCAGGGTAAAGGCAAGTCAAAATGTGATAAAACACCAATATGGAAAAGCACTGTAAAATCAATGGCTGAACATGGTCTAGTGTGACAGAAGCACGGTTAGCGCACGGAGAAAACAAAGGAAACAGCAATACTTCTTTGCAAATGTACTTTTACAAGGATGAAGCTAAACCCTCAAGAAACTAGCAGTTATCTTGCAGTAATAAACCTCTTTTCTGAAAACAGCAGCACAGGTTCTGCGTTTGTAAGTCCTTGTTTTAGTATAATATTTGTTTTTGCCCCATAGCCTGAAGTATTCTGATTACAGTGGGGCGTATGACAGCGTTGGTGAGATTTGCTTTTCCAAACGGCCGGCTGCATTGCCAAGTACTCACGCACTCTAGATTACTGTGGGCGATGCAGTGTGGGGGCAGGACTTGGAAGCAGGCATCTGTAGCTTGCTTTTCTCCAAACGCGTCTGTAGCTTCCAAAACCCTTCTGTGAATCCTCATACGTACAGTACGGCCAAATGTTTTGCATCACCTAGAATTTTAGTATTGAGACATTAATAAAAACGAAACTGATAGGAACATAATTTAGACATTTTATTTAACATCAGTACAGTATTTCATGTTATTTTTCGAAAATGCAAAACTCTGGGCCATAGCTGTAGATTTCAAATGCTGTTACAGCAAACATTAAAAAAAAAATTATATCTTGTGCTACCGAGATATTTTATGAGCTACAACCATCTTATTTGTGTAAAATTAGTTTGCAAATTAGTTTTTGCTGCAATAGCCTAAGAAAATGCAGACCCCGATATTGATGCGACTTCTTTGCCTCAGATAAAAACTCATGTTAATATTAAGGTTGCGTACAACTGCAGCTTACTTGCATTGAAATACAAATGCAACTGAGATTTCACAATTGCAAATGCTTTTGATAGATTATTCAAATGCATTTGTCAATAGAATTACTGAAGCTCCTCACCAATAACTGGAAAAGGAGCGCTTAATCAAAAACATGGGATCTTTTCTCTAATCGACTCGGACAACTCCCTGTTATGACAACCCCCTTTTAATCATGCTCCTTGTGTAATCAGTTGTGTTGTGAGGTGACTTCAAACACGGTTCTCCATTAACCTGCAATTACTTTCACAGTGTATCGCTAATAGCTGTCACATTAACAGCGCGTGCAGCTGTTTAAAAAATAACATTTGTTAAATGCATTTGAAAGATCATTATTCATATACCTTTGAAAAATCCATTCAATACATTGTCAAATGCAAATACTTTTGCAAACGTAAAACACGGTGTATATTTCTGGATCGCATTTAAATGCAAGCGCACTTGCCCTTGAAGACAGCCCTGGGTAATATCATATTAGCTGCCGTGTGTATCTGTATGCATTGAGCCTCACCCTATGCAATGTTCTGCATGTGTGAAGGTGTTTTGCACATCCCTTATGCACAGCGTCCGATGCAGGTCTGTTCGGTTTCTCTTCTGTGTTGCAGCGAGATCAGTTGCCAAGCCTAAAACTCTTCTTGAGCCGAGGAGAATCGACATTTGAATGTTTAAGGCCTGTTAAAGTCTGGCATTCCTCCCGCCCTGACAGCTAACCTCATCCTTCCTCAGATAATTACATTGCCGGCTTTCAAAGTAGAATGGAAAGCATCTTTCTAAACCTGAATCTCTTCAAAAAAAAGTGCGCCCCGGCACTGAATCGTTAGCTATGTAAAAATTGGAAAACGGAGATTTGCATTTCTCTGTCTCTATAAATACACTAGAAGAGATTTTATGTATCCGTTCCCATATGAGGTTGTCATGTGTGAAAGGGTAATGAAAACATATCACTGAAGCTTCAAACATTTATGAAACTGTGTACAAGCAGCGCACTCATATGGTACCCCTTTTAACCGTCCTACTGTTCCTGTGAAGCTACCAGAAGGGCCAATCTTGACCAGCAAATCTGTTTGCATTGTAATCTACTGGGAATCTCGGAAAGACAAATGAAACAGCAGGGTCACGCCTGGTCAGTACTTGTACTGAGACTTTTGCTTCCGGCATCTGGTACCGAGGTCTTTCTGAATCACTGTGTTTATTTATTTATTCACTCATTCTTTCTTCTTCCAAAAGGGAACATTTTGTTTTGTTTTGGAAAAACTCAAAATGATTTCTAGAAACGTGAACCTCTGTCACCTCCAGATCGCGCGTCCAGGAATGGAACGTGTCCTTTCATTGGTTCTAGGTGCAGTGCTTAAGCTTCTCACAGTTGGATCAGTAGGGTAGTTTAGTAATAAATAGATAAATAAATACATACATACATACAGCAGCAGCCAGAGCGAGCAGAACGATATTAACCAGCGGACTGTGGATACTACTGGTCAGAAATTTAATAAAATCTGGTTTTGCTTTGTTCGTAATTAATTCAATTTTTCTGGTTTTTATCTTAAAAAAGTGAAGTAAAAAAAGAACATAGGATTCGGTACCATCCGGCACAAATTAACCTCTGGATAAACAATAGTGTCCCCCCCCCCCCCCCCAATACATCTGAACTTCAAAACCATCTACCGTCCACACCAACTTTCCCCTCCCTGCCACAAGATATCTGGTCACACCCTTTCCTCAGAGCTTGCCAAACAGCACAGTCTCATCTCTAGATAGCCGTCACAAAGCTTAAACTAGTCATTTAGCTCTCTGCTGGAGGTTATACAGCTAAGCTTGACACATGACGGGGTCTGTTTTAAAGACCCAGTTTTACTTTATTTAAATCTTTATTAAACCCGCTGAGGTGTTCTTCACTGACTTTATTTGACCTGTCCATAGAGAGAGGCATTCATGATGGAGTGGGCTGGCAAGTTTAAAGACTTATTTTAGCTCTGGGATTGTGTTTTTTTTTTTAAATTATTTATTCATTTATTTTGAGCTCAAAAGAGACATCTTCCCAACATTTCTGTCTATTTAACATGTCAAGGGAAAGTGTGCTTGAAAACAAACAGTGGATGTACTTAAGGTAACTTATTCACTCATTTCAATTCAAATCTATGAATGTGCTTGTGATGTCATTTACGACACATTAAAGGCTAATTTTCATGTGGCAACATTTCCATCTGATAGAAAGACGTTGCAGGTGTGTCACATCAGCGTCAGGGTCAGGGTCTACCGTTTATATTCTTCTGTTTGACGTTTTTTCAAATCAAAATGGAGTTAGTCAAGTGGAACAAGTTTGGGCGTCTTGCTTTTTAGTTTAATGCCCTGACTTATGTGCCACACGTATAACTATGATACCTGTTATTTGGGTCTGTGCTAGCAAAGGTGTGGGTCTATTTAAGGCAGCTCTGCAAATAACAAGTGATTATGAAGGCACTGGCTCTACAATAGCAATGCTGTGATTATGTACAGCTATATCCAAAAGCTTTGCATTGCCTAGAATGAACTAATCCAGCACCATAAAGTAGAATAAAACCTGTTGAATAATGTTACATTAACAGAGTGAATTACACACCGCTTTGCAGTTTTCCATATACATAACAAAAATTTAAGGGCCAAAAATTGGAAAACGTTGGAATCTAACATGGCATAATGTACTAATATTATGGCCTCTGGTAGACTATTGCGATATCATTTTGTTAAATAAAAGATCTAAAACTATGGTAAATATAGTTTTTTTTTTTTTTCTTAATCCTAAAATTCTAGGTGATGCAACACTTTTGGTCAGAGCTGTGTAAATATTATGTTTAATCGTGAAATGTCTCCAGCACTAACGATAAGCCACGTTAATTTTAGTTACATTTACATCTGTTCTGCTTTCATCTTAGCGTTTATTTTGTTTTGCTTTTCATTGTAGATGCAGTAAACCAGGACAACAAAGGAGTCACCGACTTTCATCTCTGGAAGAGAGCAACAGAACTAAAAACTTATCGTCGATTCCGCTTCCCACCCTGAAAAAATAATAGCAAGAATACCAAAAAAACAAAAAACAAAACAAAAACAAAAAACCAGCAGCAGTAATCTGGATAATATATTTGCCTTTTATGGAATCCTTTTCTGTGTACAAGGGTTCAGAATTTGACCCCTTGTGGAAATCCGAGCTCGTCTTTTGTAGTCTGGTCAGTGTCTTTAATGAAATTGACCATGGAACCCTTGGTAATATTTTGAGGTAACATCTCTTCGCTAGGAGGGTGGGATATGTATTATTTTGTGCAGTGCAAGAACTTTTTCAAACTTCATCACCGGAAGGTCCTGTCTCTGCTGTGTTTGACACTGCTGATTCGCTGAGTTGGGTCTTAGATAAGATGTTTTGAAAAAAAAAAGGGGGGGGTGGGGTGGGGTGGGGGTGGGGTTTTCCTCTTTGGCTGTTGACAGGAGAAACGACAACTCCTTTTTTGTTTTTTCAAAACTGAACTCCCTCTTCATTGACTGATAAGTAACGACTGATACAAACGGAAACAACAAAAAACTGTTAGCTAAACGTATACAGGATTTTATTCTGCATTTTTAAAAATGTATTATTAATTTAAAAAAAAAAACTGGCAGAAAAAACGGGATAAAAAAAATGTGCAACTCTACTTCCATAAGCTGCGACGTGGACTCGAAAATCGACCACCTTTTTCAACCCACTTTATACATCATTGTGATTGCCATTGGCTTGCCCACCAACTGCTTTGCCCTCTGGGCCGCGTACCTGCAGGTGAAACAGAAGAACGAGCTGGGGATCTATCTAATGAACCTCTCCATCGCAGACCTGCTGTACATCTTCACCCTGCCCCTGTGGATCGACTACTTCCTGCACCACGACAACTGGATCCACGGGCAGGAATCCTGCAAGCTCTTCGGGTTCATCTTCTACACCAACATTTACGTCAGCATCGCCTTCCTGTGCTGCATATCGGTGGACCGCTACCTGGCCGTGGCCCACCCTCTGAAGTTCGCCAAGATCCGTCGGGTCAAGACGGCCGTTGTTGTTAGCCTCGTGGTCTGGGCCGTGGAGGTGGTGGCCAACTCTGCCCCTCTGTTCCACGACGAGCTCTTCCGGGACCGCTACAACCACACTTTCTGCTTCGAGAAGTACCCCATGGAGGGTTGGGTTGCCAAAATGAACCTGTACCGCGTCTTTGTGGGCTTCCTCTTCCCCTGGATGCTCATGCTGTTCTCCTACCAGGGGATCCTGAAGGCGGTCAAGGGGAACGTCTCCACCGAGAAGCAGGAAAAAGCCAAGATCAAGCGGCTGGCGCTCAGCCTGATCGTGATCGTGCTTTTCTGCTTCGCTCCCTACCATGTCATCCTGCTGTCCCGCAGCGCCATTTACCTGAGCAAGCCCTGCGACTGCAGTTTCGAGGAGAACGTTTTTACTGCTTATCACGTTTCGCTGGCTCTTACGAGCCTGAACTGCGCGGCTGATCCTATCTTGTACTGTTTCGTCAACGAGGGAGCCCGCAGCGATGTTGCTAAAGCACTGGCTACCTTTTTCAGGTTTTTCACCAAGGCTAGGTCTCAAGAGAGGCTAGCTAACAGTTCCATCATCGTTGAAACCCCGCTGTCCGCCAAGAAGCCGAGCTTGTACAACAACACGGAGATGAAATGTTATGCTTACAACACCGGGCTGGTGGTGTTACAGGAAGAGTGCCTTCAGGTGAAAATAAAAAAATAAAGATTGTATGAACGGGTTTTTTTAAAATTATTTATTTATTTATTTATTTTTGCTTATGTAAATAATTACTGTAAAAAAAAAAAATGGTACAAATAAAATGTGCTCAATGTTACAAAATAAAACAAATAATGAAAAAGATCAGGACATAACCATGTATATATATATATATATATATATAAGTGATAAGTTCAGCTAGGTGCTAGGTTCAGTTCCTTTGTTTTATGTGTACACATTGTTACACCGACCCTACATATAGACACTAATTTAATAAATTTCGAAGCAACTCTGAGATTTGAGTTGTGAAAATGGGAAAACTAATACAGTTTTGTAGCAGGTGTGAAAAACCACAGAATCTTCCAAGGTCAGTACCAGATTAATTTAAATAGATATCTTTAAAAAAAAAAAAAAAAAAAAAACACAAGATGTTTATTTATGTAATTTGATACATTAAATTTAGACTTTTGTGGTTAAAAGTCATTATCATAATATAATTAAATAGAACATTTAAACGTGTAGGTGCCAGTCAAAAATGTTTCAAAAATCAGGACAAATTAAACTGTCTTTGTCACCTTTGGAGCGCCGGACAGCCACGCTACTCGAAAGTAGATCTAAAAGCATGTCTGTTTTTTGTTACGGATCAATGTACAAGAGACGAGACGGTCTGGTACAAAAAAGCCTTTGTCTACCAAGGTGGTCACACATTTACACAGCCACGTGTGCAGGTCTCTTTAGCTAATTTATTTTGCCTTAAGAGTATGTAACTTATTGTCTTGCAGGTTGCATATCATTGTAGTTCATTATGTTAGATTTATTTTCCTCAGCGTTTACTCGGGAACGTTTGTCAGCATAGAGAGAGTTTTCTTCTGAATGTCTCGGAGTATCCATATCATGCTCCCTCCTGCAACAATGCTGGCGCTCCGATTGGAACGAGTGGCCTATTTTGGGAACCGAAAACCAGCTTTGTTGCACCGCGATTCTTGTAAGAGATTTTTTTTTCTCCCCTCCCTCTCCTGGCGAACGCTCCCGAGAAATGTATTGTCCGGTTCATTTATGACCCGTGATGCGTTATTATAGATCTCAACAATCAGGACACAGCAAAGGTAACATGCATCTCTTGTAAACTTTGCAGGATGTTCTTTAGCAATCTTACCATTTCAGTGGATTTTAATCAACAGACTCAGGAGATATGATTTTACAGAGACTCAGCTGAGATATGATTATTCTTTAAGCTGATTATTTGTTTTAATTCAATCAAATGCGCTGACACCGGCTGTCCACTGGCACATACTGTAATGAGTCAAATGAGGAGCTTTTTTTCTTCTTCAAAGGGCTGAATTGAATTGCATTAAAAGAATACAGCGCCCCAGACTCCCTGTTTTAGAGGCGTTATTATGCAGTCGAATTGTGATACCTGAACACAACATTGAAAAACCTGTATGTTGAAAAAAGTGATGCAACTGGGCTAGAACCCAATGGAAATTCTTGTTTAAAAATCTTCAGGAAGATACATTTTTTCATAAAATAAAGTTTCATAACTGTTTTTAAAGTTATATTTATAATATTGACAAAATTATATATATATATTATGATATCTTCTATATATATAGATATTATATCTATTATATACCCACACATATTGTATATTATAATAATATATATATAGAATATATAAATACATTATTGTTCCAAAAAGTAACATTGAATTTTTTACGTAAACTAAGTTTGTCATATTTAATAATAATAATAATAATAATAATAATAATAATAATAATAATAATAATGCAATATAAAAGCTATAAGATAAGAAAGCTATTTTATGTTTTCAGTCTTGACTTAAAAACTGTAACGGTCCCAGCTTCTCTGACAAACGCAGGCGGATTATTTCATAATTTCGGATCTCTACAAGAAATATCTTAAACTCCCGTGTTGCTTTTGTTAACCCGCATCCTGTGATCTCAGAGTGCGGTTCGGAAGATACGGGGTCAGCAACTCCTGCAAATAACTAGGTGCTAATCCAGTCAGGGATTTATAATTTAACTACATCTTAAAAGCAATTCTACACTCCATAGGGAGCCACTGCAAATAAACCAAAGGGGGTAATGTGTTCACTTTTTCCTGGTTTTAGTTGGAATTCCAGCGGTTAGATTGTTTGACCGCAAAGTCTAATGTTAAATTGTGATCCATAAATGTGTGCTACACGTACGTTAAAAGGCTTAGCTCAGGACTTCTCAAACTCGGCCCTGGGGACCCCCTGTGTCTGCTGGTTTTCATTCCAACCCAGCCCTCAATTACTTTACTAGACCCTTATATAAGATATAAAAGAGATAGTGTTTGATTCTTTATTACTGCGATATTATGGAGAGAAAACACAAGTGTCTCGCCGTGTAAGATTTATGGGAGTGTGTCATGGGTTTGTTTAACTGCTTCAATGGCATTTTCCATTACGTCATATAATAAAGCTGACGCGCTGTGGAAGGACAGTTTTTACTTGCAACCACCGCTGCAGTAACACCGTAGTTTCAGTGTAACAATCACTCATCCCGGCTAAGTACATAATGCGGTGTGTTTTACTGTAAATGAGACGAACTTCACTTACAGCACTTAGAGCCCTGCAGCAAACACTGGACAGGACACTGTGGTCCAATTCAAACCCTCTTTGAATACAATGCTATAGCCTGATAATATCCATCATTGCCGATAGCATTAATTGCTAAAACACTGTGCTAACACAATGCTAAACGCATCTACGTGGAGGGTCGAGGGGTATAGCTAAAAATAAATAAATAGCGCCTACGCCGAGGGTTGAAATGTGAATATACAGTAGGCAATAATTTGATTCCACTATTCAAAGCAATCACGTGGAACAGCCATTTGAGATAAGAAGAAATTAAATCAACAGAAAACTCATAATAAAACATATTTAACATGCATTTATCAGCGTGTGATGACCACAGTCTTACCCAGATTTCTGTGACTGTTTGTTTAGTTTTATGGGAAAGAGACAAGTGAAAGGTTATATGAAAAAACAAACCCATTAAACACATAAGGGCTATATGATTAACTGTATCACTGTAAAACCAAAGAACGTGTGACGCGTTTACTATCTGAAATGCACGTGTGAACAGTAACATAGAAACGCTCCATTTCTAAACAGCAGGGTCTATACGCCATCAGGAACCCTAAATAACTGTTAAACTTTACTAGTTTTAACTTATGGCGTTTTGTTTCTTCTAAGTTTACACACCAGCCCGGTTATAAACGCGTACACATGTTTAAAAAGTATTACAAATCCGTCCAAGAGTTTACAAAACCGCAAGGTGTTTAAAATCTAAACACCTTTAGAATTATAAACGCAGTGACGTGTTTGAAAAGTATGACAAATAAGTGTTTTAAAGTTAAACACTGTTACAGTGCAAGTGATTTACTGAGCGGTCGATTCTCCCCCTGATGCAGCATATTATTAGGCTATGTGGGAGAGTCAAATTTCCTTTTAGCAAACGACAGTTATTTCCTGTTTATATATTGTTCGCATAACCTAAACAGGACGCTGAATAACTCCTTCTGGGCTCTATATTTTGTTCTCTAACACAATTGACACACGCATGCACACAACACAACTGCGTCTAGTGAGTGCTAGATCCGACATACTGAAGCCAGGGGAAACAGCGTCACCGCGTTCACTCAGGTCCCGGGCAGAGACCCACAAAGGAGCATGCTTTACGAACGCTTCCTAGGAGGTGGGTCACGCTGCGGTTGCATTTCCCCAGTTATCATCGTTCATGTAAACAAGTCTCAGCTCCTTACTCAATTAACCAATGGGTTTTATGACAGGACACTAAAATCTGTACAGATCATGTACTCAATATGGTCACGCATGAATTCTTTGAACTGTGTATGGTTAGCCTGGTATCCGTCCCCCTGTGTTTTTAAACACAAATAAAGGACACGGTGTACTGCAGAGCTGTTCCTCGAGATTGATTCACTGATATGCAAAATGAATCGTTGACTTGTTTTATATACAAGCTGCATCTCCCTTTGAAATATTCTCCATTAAAAAAAATAAATAAAAAAGGACTTATTACTCTATTTCTCTAAGTTGACAAAGCGAGCAGGGTGAAGGTATAGGTGAGACTGTGGCATGTGCAGAAAACGGTAAGGAAACTTCAGCTCAGTTTCCCCATAACAACTATTGACGTCTTATCTGTAATATTACGCATGCCAATTTCAGCAAACCTGACCGAATCTTTGCATGACAGGTTTAAAAAATATATGTTTTAAGTTTAACCCTTTACGCATGAAATATTGAAAACAGCTTAAGAAAACGTAGTTGTTGTGGACATAGCAGATATATTTTCATTGGATTTTCATTGGATATATATATATATATATATATATATATATATATATATATATATATATATATATATATATATATATATATATATATATATTATTGCTTTACATGGGGAAGAATGACACTCAATGTAAGCATTCCATATGCCACCATAAAAACTAGAAGAGGTTTTCTTATCCGTCCCCACATGATCCCGCTCACGAAAGGGTTAAATAATCTGGTGTAAAACGACCCCCCTCGTCACAAAGACTATAGGGAGAATGCGGCTCTTCGCCAATTCTCCAGCCCTCGCTTTGACCATAAAGAGTCGCCGCGTGCTTGGCGTGAATCACCAGACCCGACACCGAAGCCTTTCTCCAGACTTAGAGACACGCTGGGCATTCCCGTCTGCTTGTGTTTGGAATACCATTTCCTGTGCTTTTATTATCGCCCTTCTGTCTGTACAAGCGGGTTCAATTAAAGAACGAGAGACGATTAGGTTGGGGGCGCTGGCTGTATACATCAAATGCATAAGAGGAATGCAATTTAAATCTAGCGTTCTTGAATTGGCGTCAGTGTGTATTTAGCAGCGTTGTGATTGTACAGCGATTATTTTATTGAATGCTACAATGAAAATAAACTTTGAAGTTGTTTGTTTACAAGCTTTGTGACTCAATGACATTAGGAGACCATGCAACATTATTAGACAGACTACTTCATTGGGATTTTCGTTTTAGGTGGACCCTATCAGAAAACAAAGCTTCTGAAAGCCACGTTTGTGTACGTTACCCATACATAGAATTGAAAAAGGTTAAACTATTTAGAAATGCAATATTCATCCAGTAGGAAACACTGACAATATTATTACTATAACATTGACAACCAATTCATATTGTGCGTCTGTTGCAGAAATATTGTATCATGGGTTCTCTCAATTTACTGGCCTTTAGATTCCTGGGAAGACAAACCATCTCCCTCAAAACCAGGACTTTCCAGGGAAAAAAAGGGACAGCGAGGACATGCGGAAACTTGTAACCGGATCGCTATTCTGCGAAGTAAATACACCCCGGCTCCGAATAGCTTAAACCTACCCATATACACCTGGAAACAAGCTAGACACCAACTTTTTTGTTTTAATTTTACAACACAGACTATAGCCTATATCTCTATGGTAATGATCCACACAGCGGCATGTCTTATTATTACCAGCACTATCTGTATTAAACCAGCTGTAGTCGCGTAGCCTACTGACCCCGCTTACCAGCGCTACAACGCACAAGTCACTCGATCTAATTGAGATGAGTCGATTGAATGGGACGTATTCAAGCAACAGGTAGAGTCGGTCCGGATCAAGCGCTTTAAGGGGCGTCGGGTGCAGAAGCCGCTAGAGGGCGCTAAAAAGCGGTTTTGCAATAAAAGTAGAAATTATTTTCAGTGTTAGGTTTAGGGGTAGAGATTAGGTTAGAGGTAGACGCTGGGTTTAGGGGTAGACGGTATGTTTAGGGGTTAGGAAGCTAGCAGGAAGCTACTGTTCCATTCATATGCAATGATTCTTGCTTGATAACTCCCCATTCATTCAACTGATTGATTGGAAAATACATATATTATTATTATTATTATTATTATTATTATTATTATTATAATAATAGTAATAATATTTTATTTGGCACAGGCGCCTTTATCCAAGGCGATTTACAGGGCAATGCAAGGTTACAATGCAGGATTAATATATGAATGCAGTATAGTGTACATTAGGTGCCTTTTTAAAAAAAATTTTTTTTTTTTTTTTAATATGCCGGCTCCCTTGCCTCTTCTAGGCTCAGAGCTCAGATGCTGCTCCTGTGTTTTCCGTGACATCACCTCATTAATTATCTGGACGTCACTGTTTACGCCCGTGTTGTCCAGCTACATGGTTCTAAAGGACTGTGTTTTGGTTTTTTTTCCCCTCACAAATGTGCTATCAGTGTCATTTGTGCATGTAACTTGAGCACTAGGCTATAATCTTTGCTCAGTATTGTTAATTACGGTATTGTTTGCGAATATTAATTTGCTAATTAGAGTGTTGGCTTTCGTTAGGCTGGTATGGGCATAACATTCCTCCTCCATCTCCTTGCATTATTTATACACACACACTATGATAAATAATATGCCGTTCAGAAGACAATATATTTGTATGCTTGGCTGGGTCAGTTGGTTAGCACTGAATATGAAGAGAATCCATCCTTATTTAAGAGAAGGAACAGATTACAGTTTCCATAGGAAAACGCGACGGTACTATTGTAGCGCACAGAAGTAGGTTGTTTTATTCTGCAGTAGCTCAAGCTCGCCCTCCTGTGGTCATTAATTGCATTTGCTGGGGAATTACGTGCTGTGTTTGAAATACAAAACATACCCGTTGCGTACAAATCAATGTACTAAGTTTTCTTTTAAGTGTTTGTATGTTAAAATCTAGCAGAATAAACGGAAGACTTGTTGCACTGTAGAGCGAAACTTGACTCCTTAAATTGGTTATGCTATAAAACACAGCTTCCTCAAACGTTTCTGCAGAACCAGACATCCACATAACCATCTAAGCCAAAGATCAAAATAGTACATACAGAATGTCTATATATATATATATATATATATATATATATATTATATATACCACACATCACACACACACAACACACACCATAGAGACAGATGTCGACGCTACCAAATTTACAACGAAGGTGCTTCCAATAAAGGTTATGTACACACATGTTTTGTTTAATTTATTTTTATCAATAGTAATTTTCAGAAACAATCCAACATGCAATTACATTTATTGTAATATCAGCCGTTGCCAGGACCTATTTATTATTATTATTATTATTATTATTATTATATATCCTGAGTGACTCACACAGGTGTTACAGGGCAGCACAGGGTTACAATACAAGCTTCAGATTTAAACACAGTGAAGTTCTGACTAAGTGCAAATACAATACAAAGCAAGATGCAACAAGTTATATCTACAATGAAATATTAGCAGTGCAAGACATAGTTTGAGTTGCACAGCATTTTTTTTTTCTGAATAGAGAGACCATGCATGCTTAATCCAGTCGGTTATTCATTTCATAACCTATACTAGCAATTAACCAGAATATTCATTTGCTGTATTAAAATTGCTTTTCTATAGAAATGTGTTGGCCAATATTACGCATAATATGATTTTGCAGTTGACAGGCACTCAGCTAAGTTGGGTTTAATGCACTCTATAGCTCTGGTCACAAGGTTTGCATCACCCTGTAGAAAAAACATACTTAACGAAAAACTGACACATTGAAAAATGTGACATTTCGAAATCTAACATGACATACTGCACTACAATAATAATAATAATAATAATATTTTTTTATATAGCGTCTTTCATAGTGGACCACCATCACAAAGTGCTTTACAGAGGTAGGCTGTGAACTGTGCATTATATGCAGAGTCACTTCCAATGGGATAAAAAGGTTATGACAGACACACGTGTCATTATGGCTTCCGGTAGACTTTTGCAATATAATTTTGTAGTTTCTTTGATTAAATTATTTTAAATAACTTTTTTTTTTTTTAAATTGTATCAATCCTAAAATTCTAGGTGATGCAAAGCTTTTTGCCATAGCTGTACATTACTCTCTTTTCCATTCAAACCAACTTAACCTGGCACCAACGTTATAAACGAACTTTCTTTGCAAAACAGAAAATTATAATATTGTTTCTTTAAACGTTACATGAGTGTCGTTGCTACTCGTGTCCAGCAGATGGCGATATTATACAGTTCAGTAACCCAGGGCGGTTTTCATAGAGGGGAGGGAGTGAGAAGCCGGGCACAGCGACAGTGTTTGCCAGCAATGGTCACATTGAATGAATTAAAAACGGCGACAACATTCAGCAGGGAGCCAAAACAACATCAAACACGGGAGCGGACAGCTACTGCGTATTTAAAAAAAAACAAACAAAAAAAAAAAACAACGAAAAAACTGCATTGTTGAACTGCTTTTTCTTATCAGTAATATTGCTGCAAATTTTTCACTGATATCTTATAATAGTGTTGTTGTAATTGTGCAGTCAACATTATTATTATTAATTATGGTCATTGGTTTTGTTAATAAAGAAATTACAAACAATGACTTACAAAATAACAAAGGTAGTGGACACATTACAAATAATACAGAAAGCAAAGTTAAATCATTTTCAAAATTTGCCAAAATTAGGAGACGAGAGAGAAAAAAAACAGGGACAGGAAAAGGGAGGAGAGAGGAAGAGTAAAAGAGAAAGATTGCAAGCAGCCAGTTTGCACGGAGGAGAGAGAAAAAAACAATTCACTTAAAAAAAAAATATATAGCACAACAATATTGGGAATTCTCGCAGACGCCTATAAAACAGAGAGTGCGACAGTATGGAGACGGAAGACGGCTGTCTATAAGGCAAGGAAAAATGAATCCGAGTAGCCGTCTACAATATATTTTACTGATGACAAATTGATTAAAAAAAACAGTTTCGAACAAAGTAATGTGTTACACGTTAATTATAAAACGCTATGGGTATTGGGCCATTTCAAAACGGCATGGTATTTACTATTGAAGTTTGGAGTGCTGCGTCCCCCCCCCCCCCCGCAAACTTATTCATCTTGGTTTGAAATTTCTCCTTCGACTTTCATAAGCAAAACAAACCCAACATGCATTTTACTGTATTCAGGCAGCCTGTCACCGTGTAAATAGGGTAAACGCCTAGAAAAGGGTTGCATTATCAAGGCAAGATATTTTTAAAACTGTCCCAAAAAAATATTAGCCGTAGCCTAGAAATTCAAACCCCTGTGAAGTGACGTGCCGTGACCTGGATTGTGAAAACGGGTCAGTGCAGGGCTATAAATCTTACTGAAAACTCAACTGCACCGCAGAGGGATGAAAATTGAACTATTTTCTTTTTTTAGGTCAACGGCTTACAAACGGCGCTCCTGTATCCAAATTCCGCCTTCATTCGTGATATGCCATTACTAACAATGCACTTTCAATTCCAGCCTATGTGCGCACAATGTATTAGTAGTTCGGGCACAGTTTATTCATTTGAAATAACAAACCTTAGCCAAAAATAAACACATTGTTCTCGAACCACTTGTTTTTTTGGTTTGGTCATTGCTTGGAATAAATGAACTGTTGTTTGTTTGTTTATTATTATTATTATTATTATTATGTTTTGCTTAATTACACAGTACATACCTGCCAAGCTGTCTGTTCAGTTGGATATTGGCCTCTTACAGCTTGAAAATGTTTGATATTTTCCACGCCTCAAACCATTACAATGGGGACTATCAATTGACTAATGATTTCAGGTGGTCGTATTATAATGAGCTGGTGTCATTAGGGCCCTTAATTGGAAAGAAGTAATAGTCATGGGGGGGTGGGACCCCCCCACCCCCCCCCCGTACAGCCGCAAACTCGCCCCCCCACAGCCGCAGCTCGATGTCGCTTTTTGCAGGGCAATGAATGCATCGTTTGGATGTAAAACTCTGGAGCTGAGGGGTTTCCATGGAAACGCAGACCTGCTCTTTGAGCTCGAGATGGAGAAAGCATTCATCCGTGACAGAGGCAGAGAGACTTGCGTTTTCAAAAGGCAAATGTTGCATCTGCATTTCGACGATTTTTCTGTGGGATGTTTACATAGAAAACATTTTAAATAAAATATAGGCCTAATTATACAGTGACAAACAAATGGGAATAAGGTACTTCTTAATTTAGCCTTTCATCAATACTGTTCAACTACCATAAAAGCCAAATTAATAATAATAATAATAATAATAATAATAATAATAATAATAATAATAATAATAATAATAATAATAATACACTAATTTCTACACTTGTACCTTAAATAGCCTACTTTCTCACCTTTCAAGTTACATTAACATATATTTGGCCTGTAGTACAGCAAAATAGACCAAATACAGGTCTATTGTTTCCGATATATAATTATTGTAATTAGATTTTAACGCGATACATCTAAATGTTATATAGTGGTCTTCCTTTCGGTTTGTTTTTGATCCCGTGATATCTCTGTTTTTAGTTCAAACCGAACACAGACAGCGAGTGGTTAAATTGATTTAATTAAATCGGAATTAAGAAGAAGCAATCAGCAAAACAGGTTATGACATGTTTGCAACGAGTCGTTAAGAGTTTAAACCCGGGAAAATCAATTTAAGTGAACTCACTTTTTGTGTTAGCTTTGAATTAAAAATAAAGAGCTGTCTTTTTTTAACATTAGCAATGAGACAGAGTCAGAGTCTCTTTCAAGACGGGAGAAGAAAAACAAAAACAAAAGTGGTCTTGTTTCACAATCAACGCTAAAGAGTTTAATTAAGAACTTTAAAAGGACATCACGTGACCAGAAATTTAAGCCCTAAAACTAAGTCCATAGCGATAGGCTGTCACATTACACACATGGTTTAGAAAGACGTTTTTATAACAGTGTAATAGACCTACAAATACTATATTGTTTTTACATTATTATTTATTTAATTGTCTCTAATGCATCGATTAACATAACCAAAAGAAAAAAAAAAACTGTGTGTGTGTGTGTGTGTGTGTGTGTGTGTCTGTCTGTCTGTCTGTCTGTCTGTCTGTCTGTCTGTGTGTGTGCGTGCATCTTGCAGTTTTCGGTGCTTTTCTTAAACAAAGCAGCATGTAAAACCCGAATCCATCACATTTCGCAAAACAGTCAGTCTGTCACATGAAGGCTGGCACCATGACAAGGACATGTCCATCTTAGCGAACCCTGTTGTCAGCTGCCGTGGTGCGGTTTGGGAATCTGGGGCCAGGAATATAGACTCACTGAAGCGTTCGAAGTCATTAAATGACACAGTAAGAAAACCCCACAATTGCATCGGACTTGTGCCTGTGCTACACCATTCAGCACGCATTATAACCCGACCCCCTCTTTGAGATCTTGCAGAGTATCAGGGATCCTATTTGCACGAGGGATTATGCAAGTCGTACCAGAACACAACGTGCTGTATATGGCAGGTGTTTATCTGTTATTGTCCGCTCTGTTTTATAGGAACACGGGCGCTGTCCTATATGCTGGTCCCGGAAAAAGGCATTGCCTGTGTTTTCCGGCACTTCTATTGTTTCCAAAGGAAACTGATTTTTGTTGGTGTTGGCAGATAAAGGGATAAAAACAAACCGAAAGCATTCAATCATGTTACTTAATTATTATTAATAATACTGTACTACTACTATGATATATTATTATTATATAATTATATATTATTATATAATATTATTATCTCATTGTTTCGTAATAAGTAACCAAAGAAATAAATAAGATTTCTTTTTATTGAGAGATTCCTGTTTCAGTGCCTTTGTTGTTTTCATTGTAATATTTAACGTATCCTAACCCTGCTGAACCAGAGGCAACGCTACAGCGAGGATTGGTGAATAACACTTGCCAGTCTGAGTTAGGTAAAAGAAGAACCAGACAACAAATAAAACGGTTGTGCTTGTGCTGAAAACACTGCGTAAACTGTGGAGGTACATTCGGTTTGATCCAAGAAGCTTTTCTTTTTTTTTTTTTTTTTAAAGATAAATATATTTATTTGTACCAGCGCACACACACACACCAGTAATGATATACAAAACTAACTTTCTGTGAAGCTTCCTTAGCTCAGATTTCCCATTCATTTTTTTTTTTTTTTTTGCCCCAGTTGATATGATGTGAAATGAAGGGTCATTTGCTTTGGTAGTTTTAAATGGCTGTAAATCTTCGTTGGAGATTTCGGACGCAGAGTCCTATTAAATCTGGCGCCACCAGCGGCACCGACTTTCTCCTCATCGCTCTGCAGTGACCCCTACTGACCAGGTGAGCTCAGAGCAGACATCTCCAGGGCTGGTCTTTGTCCTCCAGATTCTGGCAACTCGCTGACAGGCTCTCGAGTTCCAGGGTGTGCAAAAAGAAGGCTGGCTTGTAAGCTGGATATGTATAGATAATTTAATTCTGGAACAGATCCTTTGTCTCCTCTATCAGCTGTCATCCCTTGAGCCACAGCTGGGTTTGATTTCCCCAGCCTCCAGTACCAACACACACTCGGATTATGCCAGAGTCAAGCACGCAAGTCAAAGCGAGAGAACTGTGCAAGGATGGTACAAATTTAAGGAAGGATTTCACCTTGCACAGAACTGTGCATCCTACAAGAATCCACGAAACCCTTCTGTGTCCTGCTGGCCCTGCGATCATTGCGTTTTTATTAAGTACAGCTGGTCTACTCTTTCCCTTACCTTTTCCCCCTATAAAACACCAGAGTATATAATCTGTTTTAATTATCTGAACTGTGGCACCCTAACATTTATAATCCTGCCTCTTTTTTTAACGTAATTTCACTGTGTTGTGATGTTTTACATTGGGCCAGAAACTCACATCTGTACTGCTAAGAGAATGTGATGAACGGGAGTGGGCATATCTTCATGTTCACTGGGACCTCAAGACATATCATTTTATAAGGAAACAGAAACAATAGGCACTCGTGTGAAAATGTTAGACCACTTTGTGCTTTAATTAGGCGTTCTAAGATAACTCACTCCTGCATTTGACCATGTCTGGCTGGGTGTTCATTTCTCTTACTGTTTTAAATGAATTGCATGTGCGACCTATTCAAGTCAACAATGAAAACAGACGATCACTAATTTACCCGTTTTTACAATCGTCCAAGATTTTCCGATCCAGTGGTTTGATTTCTTATGCACAACACATCAGAGCTACAGAAGCAACGAGGGTAAAAAAGACAGGTGAAATGTCCCAGAAAGATGCAAGTTGAAAAGCCTGAACTGTTCCAAGCTGTCCCAGTGAACATGAGGTCTTATTGTAACCCTTCTGAAAAGCACAATGGAATGTTAGAAGCAATCTTAGAATACAGCGAACAGAACACAGGCTGATGGGACACTACCTTATACAGGAGGGTTTTTTTAATTTTTATTTTATTGATGCATAAACAATAAACTCAGAACATCGTCTGCAAATGCAGAACAGATTGAATATACCAGAAAACTGATAAAGAGATCACTGTAACTATACAGTCCTTTGAACAACCCAGCGTTTGCATTACACTGCGTAATAAGGTTTATATATATATATATATATATATATATATATATATATATATATATATATATATATAATAAACAGTAGCACTTTTATATTTGAGCATCAAAAGAAACTTATATTTGGATCAAATTCAAACTCTGTTTTAGAGCAGGCGCAGTGATTTTTTATTGTGCTGATTGACACCACGAAGATGTTGCAGAATGATCTGTCGATCTCGGGCAGGTGTTGTGACTCTTGGTCTCTCGGTTTGTGGCCTGTCATTGACAGAGTGTGTCTGGTTATACCGTCTCGCCAGGTTTGAAATTGCTGGCTGTGAGCGCCCAAGACAGCGAGCCACAGCACGCTGCACCAGTCCAGCCTCCAACATGCCGACTGCACGAAGGCGCTGCTTGTTTTGTTGGTTTTTTTGCTGTGATTTTCTTTATTGCTTTTATTCAAGCTTGCAATTCAACAGCTGAAATCACTCCATATCCAGTGTCCAATCAACTGTCTCACTAATAAGGTGTAAGTGCATGTGCTTCAGTCACAGTCACTCAAGCGTGTGATGGGCAAGGATGAATGATAGAGCGATTAAAAACAAACCAAAAACATTTTGTCAATGTCCATCATTTATATATTCCTATTTTTTTTTCGAAAATAAATGTGTTACAATAGTGATAAGTTTCTTTTGATGCTTGGTGTGTGTGTGTGTGTGTGTGTGTGTGTGTGTGTGTGTATATATATATATATATATATATATATATATATATATATATATATATATATATACACTTTAACATTCAATAATGAATTCAGAGACAAGGTTTTTTTTAGATTATAAATGAAGTTTTGTTTTTTTGTTTTGTTTTTTTGTTTGTTTGTTTTTTTTTTAACTTACAAAAAAAATATAAAACTGTTTAAACGGTTCTGGATAGCAGATTTAGTTTTTTTTCCCCTTTCCATAAATAAATAAATAAATAAATTGTAAGGATTTAAAAACAATAAAAAAAAAAAATATATATATAGAAAATGCTATTACATTCAGAGTTCGGTATTCTGTGTCGTTTGAGCCGAAGCAAAATAATATATACATAAATAATTAAGTCCCCCCCCCCCCTTCAGCTTATCAAAAAATAACAACATTTTGTAGATGGATAAGGTGGGCAAAAGGTACCGTTTATAATACGCATTCACTGACTCTGACACTGGGACTGGGCAGTAGTAGGGCACCAGCAGTAGGATACAGGCTGTTTTGCAGACTGATGGTATACTTTACAATGAAGGAAGTGGCCTAATGAAAGTCAATGCAATTACTGATACAAAATTCAAAGCGAAGGAATTTAAAAACGGTCATTTTGAAAGATTTTTTTTTCAATTATGGCTAACCTTCCCCATAAAAGTTTGCCAGGGTATTTTTCCAGTTTTCCCTTCATGTGTGTACTGTAGTTTACCATGTCAGTGGTTTGCCATACTTTTTCAATGTGCTTTACCAGACCTCTCTGTGCTTTACAATGCTTGCCTATGCTTTACCAGACCTCTCTGTGCTTTACAATGCTTGCCTATGCTTTACCAGACCTCTCTGTGCTTTACAATGCTTGCCTATGCTTTACCAGACCTCTCTGTGCTTTACAATGCCTGCCTATACTTTTATTACACTGATATGCTTTTACTATGGGGAACTTTTACAGGGGTTATTGCAGTTTTCAAAACTAACAAACCAAAAGATTGCTGATATATAATATATTTTTTGAACGCAGTGTAGACGTTAAATAATTGCACATATCACTGTTTTTTAAAATTGGCATTGAAGGAAAGCAGCGTGTTAATCAAAACATACTTGTGTAATTTGATAGAAAAGTACTGTGCAATATTTCATCCAGAGCTTCAAAACGTTCAATCAGAATTCTAGAGCTATTTTTAGTTTGCAAACCTCAATTCATGACCACTTATATATATATATATTATATATACTAGTATATATATATATATATATATATATATATTGTCCAGTACAGCTGGTAGTTGTCTAATAATGCTTCTAGTGCAGTAACCTCAGAGAAAAAGCATATGGTAGGAAATTAAAAAGACAAGAGAAAACAATCATATGAGGATGAAATGAACTGCCTCTCTGGTCTGCAGCCCTGCTGAAAGCCGTCAAGTGATTTTGGCTACCAAACCAATCTGGGCTACAGTGTAAGATCCTGGGCTTCTGGTGACTATGATGATAAAACGCAGCTCTTGTGATGGAAGAGCCTTTAATCACTCTGCTCCTGTATTATGGAACAATCTTCCAATTGAAATCTGAAAAGCTGACTCAATCAATGCATTTAAAACAAAGCTTAAAACACATCTTTGTACCAC